>NC_142938.1:7204134-7414134 GCF_046866305.1 Octopus bimaculoides
CAGAGCTTGCTTAGCTGGACTAAACAACAACACATTAACCTTTGTTAAAGAAACTCAGAACACTACAATGCACACCCACTCAATACATGACAACATTTTATCCTCTCCCTCAATGTTCATTAACCCATAATAAAAATATTAACACAATGTAATTAATATGCTTTGCTCTGATGAAGGCATCCAATGATATCATTTAAAGCTTGGCTCTTCCTACTACACAATGTAGCTTTAGAACATTAATACAACACATCTTCCCATTAACTGATTTATAGAAAGTATGAGTGACTAAATGCAAACATGGCTGAAAGGGTCTCATGTTTCTTTTTTTGCTTTTTAACCAGAAAGACATGTGGCAAGAGTGTGGGTGTATTATTTGTTCATTTGTTTAAAACCTGTCTTTTTTTTTTTTTGATTTTTATCTATGATACCATATATCGGTTTAAAATTTTGGTACAAGGCCAGCATTTTCAGGCAAGGGGGTAAGTTGATTAGATCAACCGCAGTGTTCAACTGGTGCTTATTTTATCAACTCTGAAAACAAAAGACAAAGCTGACTTTGGCTGAGTTTGAACTCAGAACATAAGGACAGATGAAATGCTGCAAAGCATTTAGCCTGCCATGCTACAATCTGATCTGGCAAAGTCTCTACAGCTGAATGCCTTTCCTAACACCAGCTACTCCAAGAGTGTAGTGGGTGCTTTTACGTGACACCGGCACGAGGGCCAGTCAGGCGGTTCTGGCAATGACCATGCTCATATATATATAAATATATATATATATATATATATATATATATATAATTGGAAAAGATAAGAGATCTATACAAATCAAATTTTTATATATAAAAGACGGAGGTGGAGAGAGCGCTAAAGTAAGTCTAAGACATTTCAATTTAAGAGGGAATTTAATAAAAAGTTATATAAAGGAAATATTACTGGTTTCGATGCCTCTAATCTTGTCAAATATCAGTGACAATTTATAAAAATTTGAAATAAAACAGTTTATCTTCTGGGGTCAAGAGACATGTTCTTGAACTTCAGACAGAAGATAAACTGTTTTTACTTCAAAATTTTATAAATTGTTACTGATATTTGACATGATTAGAGGCATCGAAACCAGTAATATTTCCTTTATATAACTTTTTATTAAATTCCCTCTTAAATTGAAATGTCTTAGACTTACTTGAGTGCTCTTTCCACTTCCGTCTTTTATATATATATATATATATATATATATATATATACCAAATCCCTCACAAGGCTTTTGTTGGCCCAAGGCTATAGTATAAGACACTTGCCCAAGTTGCCACGCAGTGGGACTGAACCCGGAACCATGAGGTTGGTAACCAAATTACTTACCACAATCTTCATATATTTATTCTCAGTGCATTTTGAACTTCATCTATTTCTTATATATAGGTGTATACACACACACACACACACACACACACACACACTCACAGTTACACACACACACAGTTACACACACACACAGTTACACACACACAGTTACACACATATGCCTGAAATATTTAATGTAGATAAATCTATAGTCATTTATCTAGAAAAATATCATCAGCTACTTTTCTGCCTACTGAAGAGAACAAAGAGAATTTTTTTACATCATCAGCATTCTCCATAAATAAATGATTGTCAATTTATTTGCATTATACATGTTTCAGGTTTTGATTTATGCTTTGTCCTACATATATGTATGGATGTAGGGCGCATATATGTAGGACTCATACATATATACATATATGTGTGTGTGTGTGTGTGTGTAAATGCTTATATCTTTATATATGTATATCACACACACACATGCATACATACATACACTTATACATGCTAATAAGATATGGACTCAATAGAGAAAACTTGGAGCTAAATAGAAGATCATTGTTCAAGAAACCAGTAGGTTTAAACCTCATCGTATGCTTGTGAAGCAAACACAGCCATATTAATAAAATCTAAATGCACACACGTCCCCGTAACTTATGGGTTTGGCAAACGGGACCAATAGAATAAGTACTAGGCTTACAAAGAATAAGTCCTGGGATCAATTTCTTCGACTAAAGGCGGTGCTCTAGCATGGCTGCAGTCAAATGGCTGAAAGAAGTCAAAGAAACATTCCTGTAAAAACATATATTATGCTCTGTGTATCTCATAAACAGATTCAGAACTGATTTTATACACTTCATAGATACATATATATCAGAAATACACATAAATACACATATATGGAGACATTTAGTAGGCTATACATTCCCCAGGAGAGGCCTGTGGTTTTGTGATTAGAGTATTGCTTTCATGATTTTAAGACTGTGATCTCAATTCCTAGACTGGGCAATGTATTACATTCTTGAGCAAAACACTCCATTTCATATTGCTCCAGTTCACTCAACTATAAATGAGTAAACTCTGTGATGGACTGGTGTATCATTCAGGGGGAATATATACACCACAGAATCCAGGAAACCGGTCTTATTAGCCCATGGTTTGGAAAGGACCTTTGACCCTTGTATTTTAGATACATTTCCATACATGTGCATATCAAGTTCTCTTTTAATTTTTACATGGCAAAGCATATAAACATATATACATTCTACCTATGTGTTTATATAACCTTCAAATGGCCAAATGAGAGATATGAATAATATATATATATGTGTGCATGATATTGTATAATACACAATGTACATATTATATAAAATATATAATATATATGGTATATTATATAATACACACATTACACACACACACACACATACATATAAAAATATATATAATCATAAATATATAGGGATTGACAGTAACCTGCTTCTCCAACATACTGAGAATTCAGAAATAGCAGTCAAAGAACTACTGATTTCAAAACTCCAAATTATTACTCCAGATTGATAGCGATATTTTTGATACACACAGAACAAAAAACAGTAGAGAAGAGTAAAAAACCACTTGCCTTTAGTGTTTTTTGTTCTGTGTGTATCAAAAATATCGCTATCAATCTGAAGTAATAATTTGTAGTTTTGAAATCAGTAGTTCTTTGACTGCTATTTCTGAATTCTCAGTATGTTGGAGAAGCAGGTTACTGTCAATCCCTATATATTTATGATTATAAATGTTTTTACCGAAAAGGTTTTTTCATACTGAGCTACCCGGCAAAATTGTTAATTATTAATTTTATTACTAATTGACGATTCCCTGCCCTGCATATCTATATAAAAATATATATGTACATACAAACACACATGCAGACAAACCTACACATATACACACATTCATTTATTTATTTCTCCTTTCTTATTTTTACCCTCACACTATTTGTCATTCTTAGCTATGCCAACTACTCTTTCACACCAGTAGTATTTCAAGTTTAATCTGACTACACAAACAACTACTGTTTAGAAATCAAGCGACATACAATATGAGCCAGAAGGTCTTTTAAAATGCTTTTTTGTGTAATTAAGGTGATTCAAATAGACTTGACATAGTTTTTACACAAAATCTGAACATATCATGTTTGAAGACATTTTTTATTTTTTTTAAATTTTCTATTTATAGCTGAAGTTTTATGAGGTTATTTATTGCTGAGAAATATATTCTTAAAGATTACTCTTCCGGAACATTCTAGTGTTAGGAATCATCCACCGAATATATCAGAAAGAAAAAATACACTTTAAAAATACTTGTAAAAACCTTCAGATTTACAACTAAAATAACTAGAGCATTTTTTTAAAAGACATGTTTAACCCTTTGGCATCCGGATTATTCTGTCAAGTGTAATACTTATTTATTCTTATTCATATAGTTTTGAATTAATCCTGTATTATCACAGAGCTTTGATATTTCAATGATGTCATTGTATAGTTTTAGAATGACATTGCAGGGTAGGTGTGAAAGGCTAGATCTGGCCAGTTTAAAGGTAAAACAGGTCAAATATTTGGGCTGGATACCATTGGTTTAAATACTAAAGTTACAAATAGTCCTTTCTTAAATCAAAAGATTTTGAATCTTTTCTCTTATATACTTAAGATCCAAATTTTGCAATCCATATTTATTACTTTAAATTATTATATACAAGTGGAGGGCTGAAATGTTCCTGGCTTTGGGTAAAAGAATAAACAAGAGGATCAGTTAATTATGATGATGATGATGATGATGATGACCTTTTTGTTCTCCTGAATATACACTGCTGAATTTGGGTTGCATCTAATATGCTGCGTGCCTTTTATGCCATCAAATATCTGAGGTAAATGATGTCATAAAATTCACAATTATAGACACAGGAGTGGCTGTTTGGTAAGTAGCTTGCTTATCAACTGCATGGTTCTGGGTTCAATCCCACTGTGTGGCAACTCAGGCAAGTGTCTTCTACTATAGCCTCAGGCCGACCAAAGCCTTGTGAGTGGATTTGGTAGTCGGAAACTGAAAGAAGCTCATCGTGTGTGTGTATATATATATATATATATATATATATATATATATATATATATATATATATATATATACATATATATATGTATGTGTGTGTATGTGTTTCTGTGTGTGTGCGTTTGTTTCCCCACTATCGCTTGACAGCTGATGCTGGTGTGTTTACATCCCTGTAACTTAGCGGTTCGGCAAAAGAGACCGATAGAATAAGTACTAGGCTTACAAAAAAGAAGTACTAAGCTTACAAAGAATAAGTCCTGGGGTCGATTTGCTTCACTAAAGGTGGTGCTCCAGTATGGCCGCATTCAAATGACTGAAACAAGTAAAAGAATAAAAGAATAAAAGAATTAGAAGAATAATATGGATCCACTGCACTAGACATGCTAAACACGCAGTGTTGCAGAGTTTGAACATATGACTTTGCTTTAACAGTCTATCACTGTCACACATTAGCCATAATATTTTATACTATTAAAATTATAAGAAGCATTCCTTCCAAGCTAATCTTCACCATGGATTACAAAGAATAAGCAGATTATGATGTTTTAAAGACTACATTTATAAATGCATAATGGACAGCACATTAATAATTGGAAACATGCATAACATCTTTACAGTTTATGTTAGTCTTGAACTGTCTAAGGTTCTATCGCAAATATTGATTTGTGTTCATCTACTTAATATTGATTTCTTTTGAGCAATTGAAAGCATTAGTGATCAAAGCCTTATATGACCAACTTAATCTGTACATTCATAAATGGGTTAATAATAATTAAAAGCACTAAAGTGCTTTAAGTCAAAAGCCTTGTACAGGCAAAATGGATTAGAGTTTGTATATATATACATATATACTTTCGGTGCGAATGGTTTTGTTATACGGTGCCGGGTTTTACAACCCTATAAATAATGGTATTTATATAAGCCTAAAGCTTATAGTGATCACCGTGCAATGACTAAGGAAAATAGTCTAATAAAGGGGCATATAAGCCCTCGACAGGACAAAAGCAGGCTTTCCTATCTGCGTGGGATGGTAACACACTTAGTTGTGTGAACAAAGGGATGTGGGTTTGAGTCCCATGCGGATAGGAAAGCCTACTTTTTTCTGTTGAGGGCTTATATGCCCCTTTATTAGACTATTTTCCTTCGTCATTGCACGGTGATTGCTATAAGCTTTAAGCTTATATAAATACCATTATTAGTATATATATATATATATATATATATATATATATATATATATATTTGGAGCCTGGTGTAGCCATCTGGTTTCACCAGTTCTCAGTCAAATCGTCCAACCCATGCTAGCATGGAAAGCGGACGTTAAACGACGACGACGATATATATATATATATATATATATATATATATATATATATATATATCTTGTATCTGTTTCGGTCAATGGACTACATCCATGGGGCACCATGGATGTAGGGGCACCACCTTGAAGGCTTTAGTTAAACCAATTGATCCCTGTAGGTATGTTCTTTTTCTTTTCTAGTCTAGTACTTATTCTATTGGTTTCTCTGGCTGAACAACAAAGTTACAAGGACATAAACAAACCAACATATATAACTGCAAACATACACACACATACAATGGATTTCTTTCAGTTTCCATCTACCAAATCCACTCACAAGCTTTTTGGTCCACCTGGGGCTACAGTAGAAGACACTTAGCCAAGGTGCCACATTGTGACACCAGAACCGTATGGTTGGGAAGAAAACTTACCACACAACCATGTCTGTGCAGACAGACAGACAGACAGACAGCTAGATGGATGGATAGAGAGATAGAGAGATATGTGTGTACATCAAAGAATGGTGATTAATGTGACTGACTACAGCGGTAACTGAGTAGAAATCTCAGAATAACAGGTGCTTGGTCTGTTGTGAGGTATATATCAGCCAAGGTAGACAGCTTAAAATTAATAGAAAAAGCCAGCTGGAAAAGATGTTTCTCTGGAGCTATAACAACAGTAACATCGTCCTGTGTAGGACTGCCACATTCTGTTGGCATATAAACATTACTATATAACATACATTTCTGAATTTAGAACATACAGATATACTTTTTTAATAAGTAACAAAATGAATGAAATCAAACATAACAAACTAAGAAACGCGGCAAATCTAACATAAACTTCATTCTTAACAATTAATTACGTTGGACAACAGGCTATCAGTGGTCGATGGTCACTGAGTATATTGAATGTTCAGTTTTACAAATATGTGTGGAATACTTCGCTTGCCATTAACACAGGAAGACCTTCCTTTATTAGTGTGACAACACTTGTTCGATTTGTGAAAGTGCTTTTAGATGCATCTGGAGTCATACACCAGCGTGGCGTCCAGTTCAACAGGATTGGCATCAACATAAAAGCTGTGTCCGATGTCGATGTATTGTACGTGATGTTATGCATTGTTTTAATTCCTATAATTCTTCCTATTGTGCATTACCTACTGATATTTTTCGTTCCTTTTATCAATAGAACGTCTATTTTAGTGGCAGCTAAAATTATTGTGTTTACTTCCCACCAAAGTACATTTCACGGGATTTAATGAAAGGTCACTGTTACGCAATATCATTCAAATACCGACCGTCGTTTCAGACCTTTTACTATTTTTACTATTTGTTACAGTCTAGAATATTATCTGCAATATTACTTCTACTAGCTTCAGATTCTAAAAGGTTAGTACATTCCGGAAATTCTTCAAATGCTGAGGAAATTCCTATAACCAACCTTTGCTACAGATATTTGCTGGGAAAAGTATGTTATATGACACAATGGTTCATATAATTCTATTTGGCGACAGTCCATATTAAGATCAAGTTTCGAAAAGAAGCATGATCCATTCAAATCTTCCAGCATCTTTTCAACAGTAGGTATTGAGCATGGTCTACTTTTAGCTAGTTGATTTTGCTCTGTGTAGGTTCAAACACAAATATTAAATGCAGCCATCAGTTTTTAGTGCAGTAGCAACTAACGGCGAAACCCCCTTTGTGAAAGCCATTAACATTTTCAATCATATCCAGTCTTAACGCATGTTCAGTTTCTTCTAATTATTTCTTTGCACGAAACGGTATTTGTTTCACAGCCTGTCTTTCAGGTTTTATGTCATGGTTGATTGATAATTCTAACAAAGTCTTTCAACTTATCAATGCTTTTGAATACTTTAGAGAATCGGTTAATAATGAAATTGTCTTTTACTATTGATAAAATATCGACGAAGTTTGTTTGAACCAAACCAAGAAAAGCTTTCTTATCACTCAATAAACCACAGCCACTCCTCATAGATTTGGTGACAAACAAACACCCAATGAATAAAGGCGATTTGGTCTAGTTTTAGGCGTGATTTCGCATAGCTGGATAATTGCTACGGCAGGGTTAAATTACATGTTGCTCTGGAATCGATAATAAACAATGTAATTATTCCATCACCTTTATTTTTTATTTTTGTTGTTCTAATTAATATCACCTTAGTTTAAGAATAAATTCATCATTATTGATTGAGAAGGCTTTAGTCATATAGCTTATTGCAATTGCCTTTCCCAGCTCAGGTAGAAGCATTACTAAATTTACGAACTGTTGTTACCTTGATTTCCAAACCCTCGGATTTTTTGTTTTTTTTTACATGAGTTGCAAATTTTCTAGAATTAGACAATCCTATGAGGGAGCCTCTACATGGTCTCCTGACCTGTTAGTAATAATAGCCAAAACCCTTCAAACCACACCCTAGCGTCTTAGAAAAGAATACACTGGGTGATGTAGACTTATGTTCTACGGGTTGGCCATAGCTGCAGTGCCTTTGATCATAGAGCTCTTCAGAATTAAAATGAGGTAATACACCAACAATATAAACAGTCTAGGATTAGAAAAAAATGAGGTTTATAATCACATCCATAGTAGAATATTTTTTAACGATCATCGAATTAGGACTTCACTAAACTCAAGGATCGTCATTTTTTGACATTCATTTGTTGATTGCCTAATCAAAATTATATGTTCTTTATCGAAGGTAATAGATGTGCTTTCTTTCGTATTACTGTTCAACTAGATCATGCCTTCACCGATACTATAAACTTTTTAAGGGGTGACTACTTTTAGGGTAATCACAATACTCCATCTCTGAATGTAGGAGTCGATGTCTCATCAGGTGATGCAGCAGCTCTGTAAGTGTTTCAGTTCCTTCCACTGCAACACTAGAGCTACCTGAAGTCACCCACCATCGTATGTGACAAGACTCTCCCACAACAGTATGAGCTTTGACGAGTCAGATATTGCGATTCTGAGCCAGATATTTCTACCATTCTCAATGCTTGTTCTTACTACATCTCGTCCTCTCTCTTGAGCCAAATGTAATGGTTTGTTCTTTCAGTGGCTTCCAGCAATTTTCTGGCAACATCTAGTCAAAAGCTCTTTAGCATCAAGTGAACTCTGGTTCCAACAAATCCTGTAGCACCTATCTCTACTGGAAAGCATATTGCCTCTCATTTATTATTTCCACCGAGTTCAACCAACTCACTGTATTTTCTGTCCTTCCTGAAGAAAATATCTTCAATGTTCACTTTCCAGGGAACTGTTAGCTCTACCATCTTTACCACCTTACTTTCTTTGCACCACATGACAAGGTTGAGTCTTTTGGTCATAACAAGTGGGAAATGATATTTACCATCAAAAACAACAGAAAATTCCAAAGCCCCAAACCCATTCTAGATCATTCTTCTATCTTACAGTGACTGGTTCAGCTTCACCTTCCCTGCAAAAGTTTATCTTCCCATGTTCCACTATTTGTAGTCTTCTGCTGTTAATTCATTCTACCCTCTCTGCCATATCAGCCAGTACTCTAAGTACTTGATTATGCCACTATGTGTATATGTCTTCCAGACTTAGTGGAACTTATCTTAATGAATTGGTCCATTATTGTAAAGTGAGTTTCATACTCAGCAAATTACATATTTTCTGACATGTATTTTTCAGCTGAGTATTGAGTCTTTTTTTAGGGATTGAAAGCATGTAAATGTTATGTGGCATGCTTTGCTACAATATGGATATTAAACCTACTTGTACATGAAATTATTCAGTGAAGTTTTTGTCAGTCCTAGCCTTGTTTACATCTTCACGCATGTCCTGAACAACTCTCATTATTTATGCCTAATATTCTCAGCAACCACTTGACTATTACTTTTCCAGCTTTAAAATCCTTAAACACTTCCTTGAGCAGAATACCTGGCCCTTCTCTTAGCTTCATTTGAAATAATCTCAGAAACACTCCTTCCCAAATAACATCCAGCTTTATAAAATCATATCTCCTTTCAACCAGGAATACTTATGCTTCTTTTTCTCGAAGTGCAGAACATAAGCACACCTATTCTTGGCTTCTTTCTTAGACCTGACATTTTATTACATATCTAGGTTTCTCATATGACTGTTTGCTACATATTCTTTCCAGTGGAGATATGATCTAGAAAATAATAAAGTATCATGAGATATAAAAGAAGTAGTAACTATTGAAATTTGTAAAGAAACCAAACCTAGAAACCTCTTCCAAATTCAAGATGGCTGAATTGCCAGGGTATTAGACAATCAGTTGAAAGCTTAGTTGTTTGCATTTTGCCATTAATACTGCACTGTTTCCATGATCAAGACACTTTACTCGAAGTGAATGACTCAAAACACAGTGGAATATTTCATTGCTGTAGACGACGTTTTGTTTGCATGCAGTGTTGACTTAATGCCCTTCTATGGATATACGAGAACTGTGTGCTTGGCTGACAGCCTATCCCACAAAAAGCACACAAAGCCTCTGAAACTAATGACACATGAAACTGTCAGGCAGAAGTACCTTTAGGCATTTGTTAGACAAACAACAACAACAACAATAATACTAAGGATAATGATGGTTTTTTAAATGACACAGATTGCTGGTGAGAATATTATCAATATTGTTGGTAAGGTATATGCTACATATTATAGAAAGAAAATAATATTGTTTTTAACTTACTTTAAATGTTGAATAAAGTTGATGTAGAAAAATAAGTAGACATATTATTTTTTATTTTTCACTTGTTTCAGTCATTGGACTGCGGCCATACTGGAGCACCACATTGAAGGTTTCAGTCAACCAAATCAACTCCAGTACAATTTTTTTTTTAAGTCTGCTACTTATTTTATTGGTCTCTCTTTTGCTGAACCGCTAAGTTATGGGGATGTAAACAAACCAATATCAGTCAAGCAGTGGGGGTGGACAAACATGAACACAAAGGCATGCACACACACACATACATACATATTGTTTTGAATTTGTGTGAATGTGTAAAGAAAAATGGTTTATTAGAATGTTCAAACCTGTTCTGAACAGAAATAAAAGCAATAATATAACAACCAGCTAATGATGTGGATAAAAAAATATCTCTAGCCTATAAATATAAACAAGTTACAGAATATCAGTACGCCTGGCAAACCATGCGGATTGGTCAAAAAGGTATTCTAAAAATTCAGCTTTTTGGAGCATTCTAAGAGGTACAGAAGTTGAAATTTGATGATTACATTATGTATAACTTTATGAGCATTACAAAATATTTTTTTAATGTTAAAATACCATAATAAAAAATGTAAAAACCAGACCATGTTTTAACTTTATTCAACTGATATATCAGGTCATCCCATAAGTTCTGTCCAAATTTTGAATAAAGAAAACAAGTGATCAAATGTTATATTTTTATTGAAATTTGATCATCAATGTACTTTCCCTGATTATCTATGACTACCTTCCATCTAATAACAAGCTTTTTAATCCCATCAATGTAAAACTCTTTTGGTTTCAAAGTGAAGAACTCTGACATGTCAGTTTCGACCTCCTCCTGGCTTGTGAAAATTATGTCCCCCAAATGATTCTGTAAACTATGAAACAAATGGTAGTCTGAAGGAGCAAGGTCAGGAGAATATGGTGGATGAGGAATTTTTTCCCAACCAAGCTCTTCGATCTTCTGTGATGTGATCTTTGCTGCAGTGTGGAGTCGCGCATTGTCCTGACGAAGCATCACTCACCTGCCTTCATCTTTTGTCTTCTGTAAATTTGAACTATATATATATATATATATATATATATATACACATTAATATATATATATGTATTAATGTGCATAAGTTTCCTTGTCTTGATATCACATTATAGTTGTGAATGAGTACCACTGACATGCAAGTCATGTCCCTGTTTCCAGTCTTCTATGAACATATATCTGTTCACGGGGAAATATCCCCTTACTTAGAAAAAGGTGAGGGTTGGCAGCAGGCATCTGGTTATAGAAAATCTGCCTCAACAAATTCGGTCCAACCTATGCAAGCATGCAATGATGCATGTTAAAATGAAAAAACGATCATGATGATTCTGTGTCCACATTATGCCAGAAAAATTCCCTACACTAGATGTCATGTATCGAGCAATTTATAACCATCACTTTATCATTTTCTTAGATAAATCCCATTTAATTTGTCCCAATACTTGTAATATTTGTCAAGATGGAAATGGTAAGATTTTTGCTCAAGAAGTTGACTTGAGCATCATTTCCCATTCTTTAAAGAAGGATAAATATAACATGATGAAATTTTTCAATACCATCCAAATAACCATAATGTCAGAAAATAAACCCTTTAATGCTACAGGAGTGAAAGAGAAATGAAGGAAGTATATGAATATACATTTACTTGAATGAGTAAAAAAAAAAAAGAAAAGAAATTAGTGTTACAAAATCACAAATTTTAAGTGTGGAAACTTAGTCAACTGTGACTCGGTTGTTCATTTTATTATCTCCATAAAGATTAAATGACAGTTGTATAGCAATATGAATTGACCTCAGTACTTGACTGATATTTCATCGACCCCAGGAGGATGAAAATTTGAGAATTAGATATTTTGTACAGATTTCAATTCTTTTAGGAACGAAATTAACTGCTACTTTAAATCGAAATTAAGTTTTAAGAAATAATAACAAAGTATTTAGTTACTTCTCGCTTATAACCTTACGGAATAAAAAAAATTACGTTTCTATAGTCTAGCTACAGTTATCGCCCTTACATCGTCCCATCATAATTTAGGAAACGTTAGAGCGTCAAACAAAATGCCTTAAGGGTTTTTTTTTATGCCCTGAATTCGTATCCTGAAGAGACCAACTTTGTCTTTCACCTTTCCAGGTTGATAAAATAAAGTGCCACTCAAATGCCAGCATCAATATGTTCAATAAAAGGCCAATATCTAATTTCACCCGAGAAAGGCTACCAACTTAACATAGATTCATGACAGGTGGTTATTATATAAAGTTCATTTTATTTCATGCTCTTTTAGAGATAGTTTAAAAAAAAAACAACAGTATCTCCATTTGCCCCCCCCCCTTTTATCAAGGAAACATTGAACTGAATTATATTAACTTGTATCTAACGGTCTTAATGCATATAGCTATCCAGCTGTCTTGTCTCAAAGCTAAAATACCTGTTGTGTGTAATAAGGTAGACAAATCTTGATAGTTTTCTAATCTGGAGTTTCCTAGAAAACCCACTGAATGTAGTAACTAAGATCGTTGAATCAAGAGGTTTCTTATAAAAAGTACGCAACTACTGGATGATTTGCTCCAGTGTCGCAAGGAGGGACTGTGGTCACTTCAAGTTGAACAGGCTATTTATTAGTGCAGTATCAGATGTAGAGGTCACCTTCTTCATCAAGGTCTATGACTTGGTCCTTACGAATATCATGTTGAAAAAGATGGGGAAGAGAGTCAACGCGAATACGTTGCATTGCTTAATACTATCACGGGCTTCTGCGGCCCGCGGAACCTTTTGAACGGCACACCTAAAGAAAAATTACCTTGAAATTCTTTAGCAGTGCGGCCTGCTTAATGATGTGCCATGTTTCTGGGGGCTGCTTCACGAAAAAGTTTGCACATGCTTGCTTTACACTGACTGTTATTCGGAAGGTCCCTAAGAGTTCGTAGAGTCTAACTCGACTACGCTGATCTTCCGGGAGTCGGATGACCATGTTTAGGAATTCGAAGCGTCATCCTAGTCGCTCTATGATTTCCTACAGACCTTTCCTTCTTACAGTGTCGAACACTTTATTAAAGTCGACCAAATATCCTCTCTGTTTTGTTCCTTACATTTCTCTTGGGGTTACTTGAGGACAAATACCACATCGAATTGCCTGGAAACAAATATTATTTTAACTCCAGAACTATCAATGATAATTATCAAAATAGTTCACAATAAAATACATTGATGTGAAGAAACTTCACAATTAGAACATTGGAAGCAAATGGTACCAAATACATTTCACTGAGAAAAACATTTATATAAAATATATTCGTTTAAATCTTGATGACTTCGGACGCGATGCTTGTCGTTGACCAATTAGAAAATAGATTTTTTTCCTTTCACATTTTCTCCGGGCGATTGCGTACATTTAGTTTTGGAAGATCTTTCGAAATCTAAGTATTCGAAAATTTATTTAAAAATAAAAAAAAAACATTGTATCACATGCATGTGTGAATAGACATACACACACACACACACACACACACACACACATTCTTTTGTATTTTTATACTTCTTTTATATTTATCTCAAATTATTTGATTAGTGATTTTACGGTTTTATTAAATTCGACATTTACTCGCCTACGAAATATTTCTCAGATTTTTGAATGTTTGGATTTTACGTACCAAGAACGAATGATCTCTTGTTTTTCATAAAATACTGCTCGTCTTAAACAAAACAAGTCATCAAATTCCCCCTTTTGTTTATTATATTAGGATAACAATTCCCCTTTTGTTTATTATATTAGGATAGCAATTCCCCTTTTAAAATAGCCAATTCCCCTCTTGTTTATTATATTAGGATAGCAATTCCCCTTTTAAAATAGCCAATTCCCCTCTTGTTTATTATATTAGGATAGCAATTCCCCTTTTAAAATAGCCAATTCCCCTCTTGTTTATTATATTAGGATAGCAATTCCCCTTTTAAAATAGCCAATTCCCCCTTTTGTTTATTATATTAGGAAGTGACTTCATGTGAAAACACTTACCGTGAAAAGAACTAAAAGAAAAAACAAAAACATTTTCCACCGGATGTGACCCGAGGCTCTCTGCGAATGTTGACATGACAAATCATCATTTAAACTGACCCTTCTGTCTCCACTCTGCCACTTCACTATTTAATCGAAACAGGTTGGTGGCAATTTATATTTCTATTAACATTTTGAATTATTTCTTTTATTCTTCTAAAAATAACCCTTGTGGAAATCGACCCAAATTTCTTACAGCTCGTTTGTTATATTCTGTTCGTCTTATGGACAGAAATTTTCTTTGAACTTTTCTTCATCTACCTGTCTGTTATTTTCTATTATATCTATCAGAGATATATATTTTCTTTTGAATATTATTGTTGACTATTTTATAATGTTGGCTTTCCCTGCGCTGCTGCAAAATAAATAATAAATAAATATCTTATATAATATTAAAAATTATATCTAAACTAGTTGCACTACCCATTTTTTATTCAGACTTACTGCTTTGCTTAAATATCTAATGTTTACTTTTCCCCGTTAGTTATAAACCCAGTAAACCAATGTAAATATTATAAGAATACGACAATAAACTAGCAATAATTGCATTTCTATCTCTAATTTATCTATTATACAGTTAGCCTTATTGGTCTTTCTAATCATCTTTTTCTTGCCATATGTCGTCTTAACGGTAGTTCGTTGTTTTCCATATCTGTAATATTAAAATTAAAAAAAGAGAATCGTACCGTTTGTAGACAGTATTGTTGATTTTAGACATAACCAATTAGGAATAACCGGAAGAATTAAGTTTGAAAAAAAAAAAAAGAAGAATTATAGAACATTTCCATGAAATATTTCACGTGTGATTGTATTCGATTACTTTTCCAATTCACTTTCAGGTAATCTTTCTAGATGTATTGATTTCGTATTGAAATGTCCTTTACTCTTTTTATTTCTTTCAAGTCTGTTAATGGATCCTGTAGCTGACTGGAAATATATTTTGTGATTGTAAAATTAATTTCATTTAGACATTTTACGTATCCCGTTACATTTTCCGTTATTCAACTTGCCCGTGTATAATTTAGTTTGTGAGACCATTTATTTCTCCAGACGAACGATTAAGCTGTCATATTTTGGTAATTACCTTGAGTAACATACATCTTATGGAATGAATATATATGTCTGACATAATTAATAGACATTTTCCATATCCACACTACCGGTCTTTCAGAATTTATACTTCAACGCAGAGCATCTGTACATTTTGTTTACTAATTCACCATACGGTTAAGCAGATCGGGCATCATACAAAAAAAAATAAGGCATGTTATTAAATAGTTCCAAGTAACAACATAACCACTATTCTTCTTGGGATATAAAACCGAAGATTGTTTTTTAGGGGATGCATTTGCAAAGATCCTTGACGACATAATTGATATAGCTCCGATTGGGAATCGAAAACAAAACCGATGATTCAGCTTGACCATAAATTATTGCCGTGACGTTGGTCAATTTTATTATATGAAGAAAACGACACACATAGAAATGGTTTATTCGAAAAAAAACTATTGCAGTCCGTTTATTGTGTGTGTGTGTGTTGGATCTGAGAGAACCAACGTAGCATGAATATGCCGGTTGATATTTTAGAAGGATAAACCCTCTTGGAGATTAACATTAAACCTCACATGTGGATATTATTATAAGTACTAGTAAATTATTATGCTACTGCAACCCCTACGCAACTTGTAGGTTTGTATAAAGCGACGAATATTTCTTGAAATTCAGGAATCAATATAATATATTGCCGGTCAAGATGTAAGGTGGATCTTAGGATTTAGGGCTGACTATTAACCTCCCTCCTAAAAAGTTTTAGTGTGCTATATAAGAGATCGATATTTTTGAAATAGGTGAAATCAATATTTATTATACGATCATCCTATTCCCCGCCAGCTGCTCAAACCGTGTCTGTGCGGTTCAGGCGTTTGCTTTACGATCACGTTTCGGGTTCAGTTCCACTGCGCGGCACCTCGAGCAGATATCTTCATCTGTAGTCCTGGGTCAGTCAATGCTTTATGAATAAATTTATTTGGACGGATACTGCGCAGAAGATATTCTTGTGTGTCTTTCACTGCTTGACAATCGGTGTTGGTTGGTTTACGTCTCTGTAGCTTAGCAATCTGGCAAAAAAAAAAAACTGATAAATACCCAACAGGAGTCGATTTGATCACCTTAATTGCTTCAAGATGTTGCTTTGTCGGCGAAAGTAAAGAATACGTACACTCGGTGTTTAGGGTTTTTGTTATGCCGAAAACGGGTGGTGTACGTATTCTTTACCTCTGCCGGTTTACCTACGTCTCTGTAACTTAACGATTCAGCAATAGAGACCGATAGAATAAGTACAATACTTTAAATAAGCTGTTCAAGGTGTTGGTTTGTTTACTTCCCCGTGACTTAGCGGTTCGGTATAGGTACCGGTGAAAGAAGTACCAGACTTAAAAATAAGTACTGGGGTCGATTTGTTCCACTAAAGCTTTCAAGGTGGTGTCACAGCATGGCCGCAGTCCAGTCACTGAGGCAAGTAAAAGAATGACGGTACACCTACATACCGAGATGTTTGGATATAAAAAAAAAATGTAAAATAATGGATGCAACAAAAAAGGAAAGGAAAGGACTTTGATTTGTAATTCGATAATTATTGATTTGCTTTATTTCAACTGAATGACCTTCAGTGTCACATACGTTAGGCACAAATGTCGAATGTCGCAAGAGTTTACTTTGTCAGGACAGGCATTCTTTTTAAGAAGTATATCTAGTGACCTGGCATACTTTCAATTGTGAGAATGTGTGAAACAATACTTAAGAACTTTTAATAGAAACATCTGTTAGGTTTTTTTTTTTTTGCTGTACAGATAGATTAATTTGACCAGCTTTGAAGTTAGTTTTCTAAGGTTCCTGTAATATATATATTGTTGTTGTTGGCCCCAATTCGGTCATGATTGAGTGGCCAAAGGCTTTCCAGTAAATAACCTTGACATTAATCTATTTGTATGTCTCGGACTGTGGACGTGATTTAACTAACATTACTGCTATTTCTTGCAGGCTAAACAAAACCTAATATTGAAGTGGAGCTGGGGAGTGGGGATCTGTACGACGGTAGTAGTAGTAGTAGTAGTAGTAAAAAATAAGTCTTTCTAATTTTGATTACAAGGCCAGTAGTTTTGAGGAGAGAAGGCAAGTCAATTATATCACACCCCTGCCCACTTAATTGGTACTTTATTGGTACTTAATTGGTACTTTATTTTATTGACCTGAAAAAGATGAAAGGCAAAGTTGACTGCAGTGGGATTAGAACTCAGGACACCTGATGAAGGCTGGAGGGTATATCAGCCGAAACATTGTGTTAACAACAAACAAGATGAGGACAAATATCCGTCAAATGTAAATAATGTACATAATTCCTCATCTCTTAAGTATAGAACTGTATTCAATAGCACAAGCCAAAGATTTTTGGAAGTTATCCTGAGTTCCTGGCCTGAAAGTTCTCTGGAACTGAGCTACCAGTTCATTATTGTTGATATATAGAACTTCTTTGTAATCTAAATATTACTAACATGGCACTTCCACCAACTTCCTTATCTGACTAGTAGGAGATGGTGAGTGTTTGACAACATTGCAAATGTCAGAAACCCAGTCTGATCTTTGCTTGATGCAGGGTTACTGCTCTGTCAAAAAGATGTGCCTTACAATCAGGGGCTGCACCTGTTCACCATCCAGGAATTTTTACACATGCCATAGTCTCAGTACATGGTTTGCACATCAACAGTTGCAACAATTTAGCCCCATCTCCATGTGGAGAGTATTAGCAACAGGTGAACTGCCTGGCCAGCAGACTGCATCCTTTCCACAAAAAGCAGAAGTATAGATGGTCTAATCTGGTTAGATGTGTAGCAAAAGATGTTGTTGAGGTAGCAGATGAAATAGGCATGTGGATGATATCAAAGTAAAACAATGGGAAAGCATCGGATTGTGGTTTAAATAATTTAATCGACACTTGTATTTACATGTTGTCTACACAAGGAAAGCTGCTAATTTAGTCAATTGTAAGATAGAAATTTAAATGTAATAAAATGTTTTAAAAGAAATTTAAAGTGCCTACATGATAAGTGTAAACTTACTTTTGGGCCACCCTGTATGTATATATATATATATATATATATATATATATATATATCTGTCTGTCTGTCTATAGGGAGCAGCTTTTTTTATGCATGCTTCATTAAATAACATGACCATATTCAAGTTTTATCTTTTATTTTTCATATTTATTAGTTGGTTTGAAACAATAGAATTCCTAAATCCGGTTTCACCAGTCCTCAGTCAAATCGTCCAACCCATGCTAGCATGGAAAGCGGACGTTAAACGATGATGATGATGATATCCAACAGTTCTAGATCATCAGTTTTATTATCTAGAATTGAATCGACTATACCTGTTATTTGTTTTGTTTCTTATATATTCGTTGCATTCAGGTAGACTTTCCCGCCAAAGGTTTATTGATGATTGGCATTATGCCTCAGCAGTCACATATTGATTTGGTGAGGTATAATTCTAAGTCAACAAACCTTTGGCGGGAAGGTCGACATGAATTTAATCAGTAAAAAAAAGAAACAACACAAACATCAAATATACTCAGTTCAGTTCAGAACTGTGATATCTTGCATGCATTAATTTCAGTTCATCTCATTAATAACTGCATTGTTTCTTTCCAACTAAACTAACATCTAACTGTTCAAAGAAGACATCTAAAGTATCTAGTATCGACTTCTCTTGAAAAGCTAGTTATTTGCACATTGTTGTCGTCTTAGTAATATGCACACAGAATGATGCATCTTTGCTCCTGTGGTTTCCCAGGTCATGCTTTGACTGTGACTCCAAGATTCTAATACCCCTGGTTCTGTGTATTCTGATTGCAGTCTGTTTGTGGACTGATAACAGAATGCTTGAAATCTTTCAACAAGGAACTGCATGTTTTTTTTTTCTCCAACCAGCGCACATGTCCACTACATTCAGGTTTTCTGTAGTTTTGCGTTATCCTCAGGATCTGTGTTACTTTTGTATCATCAACATAAGTGGTAAGAATGGCTGGAGGGATGACTGAAGCATATCTGAGAGAGCCACCAGATGCTGAAGTCATGATGTTTGTGACATATCATCCTGCAAGCTTTATTGAAGGCCTTGGCTAAATAAAGATATCTCGCATTCACATTTAAATTCACATTCAAGTGTGTGTGTGCCTGCCTGCTTGTGTATCTGTGTACTTGTATGTAAACACGTTTGTTTACATCATCATCCACTTTCCTTGCTTCCTTAGATTGGCCCTGATGTCACTGATGTGTATGTGTT
The DNA here is from genome assembly GCF_046866305.1 of Octopus bimaculoides. Classification (NCBI taxonomy): domain Eukaryota; kingdom Metazoa; phylum Mollusca; class Cephalopoda; order Octopoda; family Octopodidae; genus Octopus; species Octopus bimaculoides. Next base: position 7,224,023 of record NC_142938.1, read on the forward strand.
TACATATGTGTATATATATAACCACAGGTATGGGTGTGTGGTTAAGAATTTTGCGTCCCAGTTACTTGGCTTCTGGTTCAGTCCCATTTCAAGACTCCTGCCAAGTGCCTGCTGCTATAGCCCTAGGCCAGTCAAAGCCGTCTGAATTGATTTGGTAGATAGAAACTGAAAAGAAGCCTGTTTTGTGTGTGTGTGTGTTTTATATTCAATGTATATTACACATATTGAGCTGAATTCTGTTTGTTCTACCAAACCTGCATGCACCTACCTCCACACACACACACACACACACACACACACATGTATTGAGTTGAATTGAATTGATTTCAGCTCATGAGCTGTGGCCATGCTTAGGCATGTATATAATCTAACAGAGGTGTAGGTGTGACTGTGTGGTAAGAAGCTTGTTTCCCAACCACACGGTTCTGGGTTCAATCCCACTGCATGGCACTTTGGGCAAGTGTCTTCTACTATAGCCTTGGGCTGATTAAAGCCTTGTGAGTGGATTTGGTAGACGGAAACTGAAAGAAGCCTGTCGTATATGTGTGTATATGTATGTGTGTGTGTATATGTTTGTGTGTCTGTGTTTGTCCCTACCACCATCGCTTGACAACTGATGTTGGTGTGTTTACGTCCTCGTAACTTAGTGGTTCGGCAAAAGAGACTGATAGAATAAGTACCAGGCTTACAAAGAATAAGTCCTGGGGTCGATCTGTTCGACTAAAGGCGGTGCTCCAGTATGGCCACAGTCAAATGACTGAAACAAATAAAAGAAAGAAGAAAAAAATCACCCCAGTGGGAGTCCGATGACATGTCTGCTGCAAACCGTGTTGTGTGTGTGTGTCTATAAGCCAATACTAATTAGCAGTTGGATTCTTAGTGTAATGAGCTTTAATAAAAATCTGCTCTCACCGACTTACACTGCATATAGATTGTTGAACAGAAATTGTATGCTAAATTGACATTCTGAGAGAGAGTGAAAGAGAGATCAGAGGATAGCAGTCTCATCTGACAGGTCCTACTCACACTCGTTTCTCACCTGAATGTGAACAACAAAGGCCACCAGTTACTCTGTCTGAAAGTCTCTCTCCCCCCCTTCCTCTCCTATTGCTTGTTGCTTCTCTTACTCTTTTTTTGTTCATTATACTAATTTGACATTCGTTAGTACCACTTGTAAATGAGCAAAGACCTACTTATCAGGTGGTTTGTCGCCTTTTTGCTCTTTATTACTTTTCACTTGTTTCGGCCATTAGACAGCGGCCATGTCGGGGCACTGCTTTGAAGGGTTTGAACATACTGACCCCGGTACTTATTTTTTTAAGCCTAGAGCTTAGTCTACCAGTCTCATTTGCTGTGTTGCTAGGTTACAGGAGCATAAAGAAACCGATCCTAGTTGTTGAGCTTTGATGAAGGACAAATAAATACATATGTACGTGCATGCATACATACAGGCATAGGGCTATAGTAGAAGACACATACCCAAAGTGCTGTATAGTAAGATTGAACCCAAAACCACATGATTACAAAGTAAGTTCCTTAACTACACAAGCATGTATTTATTTATTATTATTTTTCTCAATATTGTCTGCGTTTTAGTTTAGCTGCAGGACAGCTCTAATGAAGTAAATACCTACAACCAAAGGCATTCCTGTTGTGGAGTAGTGGGTCCATTATCACATTATCCAAGATTGTAGAGTATGATTCAAGGGAGCTATGGCTACTTTTTCTAATGAATTGAGGCTCTCTCAAAATCTAAGTATTAAAGGCTGAAATAATTGCTCATTTTGAAGATGATAGCCAGTACTGTGATGCAATCTTAGCTATACGTATGTGTGTGTGTATGAGATAGAAACTGGCACAAATAGAATGGTTGGAATGAAACTGACAGAGAATGTGAGAGGTTGTAAGAGGTGAACAAAATGTAAACATATTAAAAAATTTGCCATAAAAAGTTGTGCATAGTGAATCGTTTGACAAAAAAAAAAAAGGGGGGAAAAAAAAGTAGACTGACATTTCAGGTAAACCCTTTATCAAAGTGGAGTAAGAAAGAAATAAGCAAGAAAAAATAAATGAGGCCTGTTTAAAGCATGTGTGTACCTTCCAAATGCATGATGTAGAATGCCATACACACACACACAAGAGTGTGCTAAAAGGTTCCTAGCTTTAACAGTATTTTGGAAGGTCCAACCTTTTGAGTTATTTTACAGGGCTTAGAAGATGACTGCAATAAATGTGTGAATTTGAGAGGAGAATATGTTGTATAAAATCACAATTAACTGATCCACCTGTATTTTCTTTTACAAAATGCAAGGAACTTTTCAGCTCCCCCTTGTGTATATAACCGTATAATTTGGCTCCATGCAACTTACAGTTTTGTAGGCACATCACACAAGCCTTGCTCCTCCTCCCCAGGCTTAGGTGCTTAAACCTGAGAAACCAGGTTCATGTAAGTTGCATGGAGCCAAATCAAACTGTTATTAAATATGTGATGCATGTTCTACTAAATATGTTGAGTGCCTCTTTCCTTCATTTGTCTACCACTCGAGAGAGAGAGAGAGGGGAGGCAGATGGCAATGTATTCATTGTACGTATTTAACATATTCAGTTAATGCATTGCCTATAGCATTGGTTTAACAAATACTGGTGGCCATAAAACAAACACATGAACGAATGTGTGTGTGTGTGTGCTTAAGGGACTGCACTTGATATTTGAATGTATATTAATAAAGGATCGTGGGTAAGGCCAGAACAATGCGAAGTAAATGCAAGGCAAATCACAAGAAAACAAATATATGAATAAATGTAGACTTACCTTGCATTCAGTATTTCGGGGTTATGACCCCATTTTCAAGAAATTAACAAATGTTGCCGAAATATTGAATGCCATGTAAGTCTACATTAATTCATATATTTGTTTACTTGTGATTTGCTTCGCATTTACTTCACATTGTTCTGGCCTTACTCATAATCCTTTAAACATTCTGTGTGGCATCTTGTGCAAGTGTTGTCTACTATAGCCCTGGGCTGACCAATGTCTTGTGTGTGGATTTGGTAGACAGAAACTGTTAGAAGTTCATGTGCATGTGTATACACTGTGTAAAGTGGTTGGTCTTAGGAATGGCAACCACCAGTAGAAACTATGCCAAAGCAGACAGAACTTGGCACAGCTCCCTGGCTCTTCAGTTCCTGTTAACCCATAAAGCGCTGGGATTTGCACTTACTTAACAGGGACTGCTGAGCACATTTTATGAAAATGAGACTACCATGCACACATAAAAAACAAAAATTAGTTGAAATATCTTCTTAGTATATAATGGTGGACATAGGCATTTAATAAATAGAGATTGATAAAATAAGTACCAAAGTATTGATTATAAATGATTTAAACCTTTTGAAAGCAGTGCTCCAGCATGGCTGAAATTTAGTGAAAAGAATATATTTCAAAAAGATATTTCATTAAAAAATTTATTTTTTTTTGTTACAGATTACAAAATGATAATTCAAGTTGACAGCATTTTATTTGGTGTACTACTTTACTGCTCATGCTGGGTGCATGTATTTAGCCATATTAATCAAGGGTACCCACCAGGTGTACCTCCTTCAACTGGTGTTCCACAACAAATGCAGTATCAGCAGCAGCCTCCACAGTACCAACAGGCCCCTGGTAACCAGCAGTACCAACAGCCCCCTGGTAATCAACAGTACCAACAACCACCCTCTGGTAACCAGCAGTACCAACAACCACCCTCTGGTAACCAGCAGTACCAACAACCTCCCTCCAACCAACAGCACCCCCCTGGTAACCAGCAGTACCAACAACAACAACAACCACCGCCACAAGGGTCACATGGACATGGACATGGTCATGGTCATGGTCATAATTTCAAAGAAGAATCACATGATCAAGCGTAAGTTGTCCTTTACATTATTGGTAACAGAAAAAAAAATGTAGTTACAAATAGAACCACCATATTTTGGTTTGTGTTTTCAAAATCAGGTCTGACAAAATTGACTTTGCCTTTCATCCTTAAATCGATAAATTAAGTACCGGTTGCATACTGGGGTCGATCTAATCAACTGCCCCCCCCTCCCCCAAAATTTCGGGCCTTGTGCCTAGAGGAGAAAAAAGTTCATTGACATCAGAGTGAATAAAGGTAATAGTAGAACATCTTATCTCTTCCATCCTCTCACCTACTGAGGTATCTGATGTATCTCTTCTACTGAAGGGCACTTGTTTTTATCCCTTTATTCATACTCTAATTTCTCATCACCTGGCACTAAACACCTTCAATGCCACTTCCTCCTCAGTTGAGTGGGGTCTTGTTTTGCGAGTTACTTGCTGGCCTCATGCTGCTGGTGCCGTGTAACAAGCACCCAACACACTGTGTAAAGCAGTTGGCTTTAGGAAGAGCATGCAACCACGGTGTAATCCATATATTTTATATATGTACAGTAATTTTAGTAACAGTGTATATACCATTTGATATGTCCCACATTATGATGTAACTTCATTGTCTGCGTGACTGGCCCATACACCATACCTCACCGACTGACACTGCTTGCTGTATCTGTCCACTATTTATCAGTAGTGGAACAGTCCACTTCTCACTTGGGGGTTGTCTGTCACAATACCATGCTAATCTTGAATGTTGATTTTTGTAAAAAATAAATTCCAAGTCACTTCTTGTTATTCTTATGCATGTTTATTTTCGTTGTTTTAGACATATAGCTGAGCATTTGAAAGATTATGCTCACAAACCTGTTGACCAAATGACAAATGAAGAAATGGAGTTTCACTACTTTAAACTGCATGATTATGATGACAATAATAAACTAGATGGAAATGAAATTACTTCAGCGATAACTCACTTCCAAAGAGGTAAATATAACAGGATTTCAATGATCTTACAATTTTTTTTCTTTTTTATATTGATAATTTATTTTCTAAAATGAAACATCACTGTGCTAAGTGGGGAGGTTTGAGTACCTCAGGGTTATATTAACAAGTAACGACAGGTAGAAAGCTGAACTGGATGCTAGAGATGCAGAAACTGGCACAGTAATGTACCAACTTCAGCAAGCAAGAGAGAGAGAGAAGTGGGGAGACAGACAGAAGAGGTTGGTAAAAAAGCCAAACTTACTATCTTCTTTTTGACTTTTGTGCCTATCTTCACTTATGGTCATGAATGCTGGATAATGACTGATAGAGTATCATCATCATAATTTAATGTCTGTTGTCCATGCTGGCATGGATTGGACAATTTGACAGGGGCTGGCAAGCTGCACCTAACTCCAGTCCGATTTGGCATGGTTTCTACAGCTGGATGCCCTTCCTAACACCTACCACTTTACAGGGTGTGCTGGGTGCTTTTACGTAAAACCGGGTTCGTCTGAAGATGTCTGAAGTAACGTTACTCGATATGGTGTGTGTGGCTCAGAAACCAAGAGGTCTCTCAGGGTCAAGCCACTACTTCTCCACACTGAGAGGCCACAGCTCCAGTACTACAGATATGTGATCAGAATGTCTCTGGAAAGGAATGCAAGATGCTTCAAGCCAAGACCTAAGCATAGACCAAGAACATGATGGTTGGATAATATCCATAGTCTCTGGTGGTCAGACTTGAGAATCTAGCAGGAAAGTGTAATAGTAGTGGCAATGGAGGAGATGAGGACTCTACCACAACAGCCCTCCCAGGAACAATAGTTTGAGAAAACAGATGAAAAAGTGATAAAGATATTTGTTTATTAATAAGACAATCAATCACTTGGTTTTTAATTATTTTTATTTATGAGACAGAGCTGAAATAGGTTTCTTGGTAGGTACATGTCATCATTGTATGATAAAATTAGAAAATAGCATTTTCACTACTTCTTAATAATTTATTAATGTCGAATACCTGACCTTGCAAAATGTTACAGGAGTACATGTAGTTGGAATGAATCGAAATGTGTTAAGCAAATGAAATAAATTTGCCTCAAGAATTCATGTCCAGTTGAAATTAAATGAAATGTTTTTAAATATCAAAAAGACTTTGTCTTTAGCTATGGAAGCAATGCTATTTCAAAATCTTATTTAATGTGGATATGCTGTAGAAAGGCAAAAAACTGCATTATTCATCTCAAGGAAACATCCTGTATAGAGATATTGTACTAAAAAGCCCAGAAGAATATCAAGAGCAAACGAAAATTGTCCAGCACCGCTGGAGGCTTTCTTGAGATGAATACTGAAGTTGTGTAGCTTTCTACAGTATATTCACATTAAATAAGATATACAGAATATTACCAAAAAGACTATTTTCTTAAATTCCAAATCTATATTGAATTATTTAGTGTAGGAAATTGAAATTATATGCAATTAATTTATAATAATATTGTATTTTGTTATCAAATATCTTTTGAGAAAATTATCTTTAATCTGCGAATTTATTGACTTGCCCTTTCAGAAGACCATCAAGATGCAAATGAGGCAGCAGCTCGAACAATGTCAGATACTGAGATATCAGATATTGTTGATATGGTATTAAAAGAAGATGACCTAAATAACGATGGGTATGTTGAATACTCGGAGTTTGCAACAGCCCAACGGAGGGCGAAAGCCAATATGGCAAAAAATGAAGCCCATAAATAACAGTTCATATTCAGATCATTTCCAACTATTTTGTAAATTAAAAACAAATGAGTTGTTTCATCTAAAATTGCTGTTAGTATTCTTGAATTATTTTTAATATCAACTCAAAAAGTTAGATTTAATGTTACACGGAGTTAAAAAAAAAAAAATGCATTTACGTATAAGTGAAAGTCTCAGAACAAATATAACACATTGAGCATTTTTGTTTTATTTGCCCTCAAGCCGTCAATGCATTTGTAGAAGAGATAGGAGGCCAACACCAAAATCAATGAAATGCTTGTACCAATGCTGGCAAATTCTTCTTCCACTGGCAGATGAAATATTTTCATGTCTATTATAACAACCAAAGCAACTCAACTAAAATGCTCTGGCTCCTTCAGTTCTAACATTCTTCAAGCTCACCAATAGCAACGTTATTGTTTCTTTTTCTTTCATTTTTCTCAGTATCAATCTATCAGTGACACACCAATAGGAGATAGGGAGGTATATTTCATAATAATAAAATATATATATTTCAATGAAGATGATTTGTCCATGAATGAATTAAAATACTATATCTACCAGGAAAGAGGTGTTAAGTCTTCCAAGTAGCGAGAATAGTATTATTTGATAGTCTCAAAAGTTCCAAAATCTAACATCATGGAGATCACAGATTAGGGATTCCAGGAAATTTTCCACTAAGAATTCACAAGAGTCAAACTGAAATGAAGAAGGAAACAGCATTTTAATTCAACATAACATGTCAAATCAGTTCATTTAACTAATTAATGATATTTCCAACTGATATAAATATGGATTTGTTTGAAGCATTGTTACAAATTAATGAACCACTAGTTACAGAAAAATCAGAAGATATTGAAATTAAAATGTTTTGAAAAGAGAAATGCTTACACTCAGATTTTCTTTTCTGGCTCTGTTGTTTTAATGCCTATAAATATACGGAAATTATACAAAGTAATTAAATCTGACAAATAACTGAGAGAACATTCATATAATGAGTATATTGAGTACTTTATACTCAGGAGTTGATGCTTGCCTCTCAAATACAGCCTTAGCCTTTAATTTTTTAAAAACTCAGGCATCCATAAATTTTTTTAGAACCTTTGAGACCGGTAGAAATTATCTCTCGGGCTGATGACTAAGACCTGAATGCCTACAAGCAGGGTGAACTTGGCACCCAAAAGGCAAGTTAGTGGTTAAGTAAGTTAACTTGACAAATGAAGGTAAAATTCATTTTTAAACATGTTTCAAGAATCCTATTATTTATTAAGTGCATTAAAATAAAATAGTTATCTTGAGCCATATTATACATAGAATAATTTTTGCTAACAATTGTTCCATAGAAGAGAAACCAATAATGTTTTTTTTTCCATTATTACCAACATGAAATTAATAAGCAATATTTTTTATTAATTTAATTTATTAATGAAAAAATAAATAAACTTCAGTTAAATTTGAACAACTTATCAGTGACACATGTCAAGAGTAATGTGAACCAAAAGAAAGAAGAAAAAAAACCCTACAAATCTTACCTTTTTTATATGTGTCCAGTCTTCTATAATATCAACATCTCGCAACATATAAACAATGTATGGACCTAAAAAAAAAATAATAAGGTTTAAAAGTGCTCAAAGTAAATATGATAGGAAAACTGTAAATTATCAACTGGAAACAAACAAATAAGTTTGAGCAAGCCCTAATCCATAGGCAGACAAAATTATAAATACCTGTTACTGTTACAGGCTTCCGGCGTCGCTCAGGGTTCAGTGGGTCTTGTTTCTTCTTGCCCCGCCGAAGGCTTTGACTCTCATTCCACAAATCTAAAAGTAAAAAGAAAAATTAATGGTATATTATCATCATTTAAAGTCCACTCTTCTCTGCTTGCATGAATCAGACGAAATTTATTGAGGCAGGTTCTCTACAGCTAGATGCCCTCCCTGTCACCAACCCTCACCTGTTTCCCCCACGAGATATATTATTTCCCTTTGACAAGACATGTTTTTCACAAAAGACAGGAAATTAACAATATCGCTTGTATGATGGTGATGCTCATTTACAGCCATCACAAAACAAGGGAACACAAAAGCACATGCATACACACACACACACGTATACATATAAACGACAGGATTCTTTCAGTTTTAGCAAATCCACTCACAATGCTTTGATTTAAATATAACAAATACAATATTGTCTTAAAAATTAGATGTTTACCTGATGAAATATCAATATTATGTCGGTCTTCTTCTAATCTTCGTATTCTGTCTTCCAGTTCCTGTTTTACTGTATCATACAATATAATTTTGTCACTCTGGAAAAAGACAGGGAAAAAAAACACCCAGTGTTTATCAGAAGAACTAAAGCTAATTCTCAAGAAATGTGTTGTGAGGTTAATAAACTCTCTTTGCAACCATGTGGTTTTAGGTTCAGTCCCACTGTGTGGCACCTTGGTCAAGTGTCTTCTGCTAGAGTTATTTCTTTATTGCCCACGGGGGGTAAACATAGAAGGGACAAACAAGGACAGACAAAGGGATTAAGAAGTAAAACTCAACAGAAGACAATACTTACTTCCATGTTCTGTCTTGCAGCCACCTCTTCACTTTCGAATTTACACTGAATTGACTGTAATCGAAGTTCTTTCAAAATACCTGAGAGAGAGAGAAAGAGGATATGAAATTTTGTAACACCCCCACCGCAAATTGAAATTGCATAGAAAAATAAAGTGCAACAATTTTTGAAATCAGCATAGGGGAGCAAATTAAAATGTCAATAGAAGAAATAATATTCATTATTATATTTTTTAGTACACGTAAAAAGCACCATCCGAATGTGGCCGATGCCAGCACCGCCTTGACTGGCTCCCATGCTGGTGGCATGTAAAAAGCACCATCCAAACGTGGTCGATGCCAGCTCCCTCTGGCCCCTGTGCTGGTGACATGTAAAAAGCACCCACAACACTCTCAGAATGGTTGGTGTTAAGGAAGGACATCCAGCTGTAGAAAGACTGCCAGATCAGATTGGAGCCTGGTGCAGCCTCCTGGCTTCCCAGACCCCAGTTGAACAGTCCAACCCATGCCAGCATGGAAAACGGGCGTTGAGCAATGATGATGGTGATGTATTCATAAAAATAATTTCAAAAATTGGCACAAGGCCAGCAATTTTAGGGGAAACAGACAAGTTGATTATGTTGACCCCCCCCCCCCCCCCAAGTGCTCAGCTTGCGCTTTATTTCATCAACCCTGGAAGGATGAAAGGCAACGTCGACCGTGGCAGCATTTGAACTCAATGTAAAGCCAGAAGAAATACCACTAAGCATTTTGTCGGGTATGCTAACGATTCTGCTAGTTCACTGCCTAAAAACTGTGATGTGATTGGAATAGAGGAAAGCTTACTTTAGAAAAGCTAAGATCAAATTCATTGTATGTAAAGGAGATGCAGGTAACAAGGAAGAATAACAAGAACTTTAGAATTAGTTGCCAAGTTTATTGTGAAGTTCTTTGGAGGGTAGAAATAGTGTTAATTCTTTACTGCTATATTCTCTCTTTTTTTTTACTCTTTTACTTGTTTCAGTCATTTGACTGCGGCCGTGCTGGAGTACCACCTTTTAGTCGAGCCAATCGACCCCAGGACTTATTCTTTGGAAGCCTAGTACTTATCATATTGGTCTCTTTTGCCGAACCGCTAAGTTACAGACATACAAACACACCACCATCGGTTGTCAAGCGATGTTGGGGGGACAAACACAGACATACAAACACACACATATATATATATATATATATATATATATATATATAGAACGGGCTTCCGTCTACCAAATCCATTCACAAGGCTTTGGTCGGCCCGAGGCTATAGTAGAAGACACTTGCCCAAGGTGTCACGGAGTGGAAATGAACCCAGAACCATGTGGTTGGTAAGCAAGCTACTTACCACACAGCCACTCCTACGCCTATGATGATTTTTAACGGTGAATTTAAAGATGCTACTATCATGGGAGAAAATTACAAAGAAATTAAAAGTAACCAAGACGACTCAAAGGAAAAAAAAAGAGCCCTGCACCTGCTACTTGTATTCGTATTGTCATATTTTCCTCCAGCTGAGCTAATGGACGCCAATAATCCTGTGCTTTACCAGCACGAATTTCTTCTAGTTTTTCATCAACTTGTTTTACCCTTTCCTCATATAACCTGAAATTAGAAAGACAGCCACGTTATGAATTACGACCTGAAAGAAGGATAAACATTTTACCTGTAATTAAAAGTTAAATACATTAAAGGAGCAAGAATCAAAACTGTTTTCATTCATTGTTTGAAGCATTATGATGTAATTAACATTAAAATAAAAAGTCTTTATTCTTGGTCAAAAAGAAACAAAAACCTGAAAACATTTTTTGAAAGTCACAGTCCAATGATTGAGATTTGTAATGTTTACAACTGAACGTGAACAGCTACTATGAGAAATGAAGACTTACCGTTCTTTTAAAGCGGAAAACTGATGTTCTAATGTTGCCATGTCTTCAAGACATTCAGCACGCCGTCTTTCTGATTCTTCTTCATCGATTTCTATTGAAGAAAGCAAAGTGTGAAGTTAAACAAGGGAAATTACAAGTTAAGTCAGATCACAAAATAAGTGTTAGTGACTCCTAATTTCTTAGAAATCACACCCCACCATCTTGAAAAAGGAAAGGACACATTAGGTAATGTAATCCTAAATACCCAATGGTGGATTTTAAAGATGTAGGATAGAACACTTTAGATCACAGGTCTGCTTAATCAGAGTAAATCTGGTGCCAACAACATAACCAGTTAAAAAGATGATGATACAATTAAAAGCTTAAAAATAGACAAGCTCAACAATAAAAGAAATGGGGTGGAATTTGGAAAAAATAGGGGACAGTCTAGGCTGGTAACAATCTCGAGGAGAGTTTGTGAAAGAGTTCAATAAGTTAAATTGCAATAAGGAAGTGAGAGATTAAATTATATTGTTACTTTGGTTGCAAGTACATAAGTGTCTAACCTACAAATGAAATGACTGTGTCACTTTCTCTCAGGCAAACTGCAGGTGTCTGAAATGCTGTATCCATTTTCCATCACAACTAAAGTAATACCTGTATTTAAACAGTCTTGTTTCTTTCCAGTTCATACAACAAAATATTCATGGTGATATGCTTCTAAGACTATAAGAAGCTGAACTGTTCTTAGAAAATACATCTATCTTAGTTTATAACAGTGGTCTGGTTAAAAGAAACGAATATATAAAAAAGTAGTAATAAATTAATCATCTTCATGCTCTTTGTATATGAAAGGAATTGTAGATTCATGGACACCAAACTCACAGCAGCAAAGCTTTTACAGTTACATGTTTTCTTGATCATCTTTACCTTTCCTTATAGAGAGTACCCTTGCCTGCATTGTTTGTTAGGATCAGGCACCTTCCTATTTTTTCTCTAAATTAGTCCTATTTTGATGGGTATGTGTATGTAAGTTCATATTAAAGATACAACTTGCAGTATGGTCATGTAAACACAAGCAATAATCTGTAGCTGAGCATTGTGGATGGCTGCTGGGGCACATTTTTGCAGTATAAACAGAATTTTTGATTGAGTAGGTCTAACTGGAATTTGAACTTGTGCATAGAAAATCAGGACAAATATCACAAGACTTTCTATCAGGTTCTGCGAAAATATGTCAGGCCATGGAGAAATATTACTTTACTTGGAAACAGTTGAGAGTTGAGAACAGGAAGGGGAATCCAACCATAGAATATCTACCACAATAAACTCTGTCAACTCATGCAAGTATAGAAAAGTGGATGTTAAAACAATGATGATAATGAAATACACACAAGGTTTCTACAAAGCTTCTGTCATCAATTCTTTTCACAAAGCATTTCTGCCTTTGCTAAGCATTATCAGCCCAAGATTATGGTAGAGGACATTTGCCCAAAGTGCTGCAGAATGGGACAGAAGATAAGACTGTGCAGTAAACAAAGCGAACCTTATATTCACATAGACACACGCACATCTGTAAGGCTGTGGTAGGTGGCATTTGGTCATGGTGTGGGGCAAAATGATATAAAGAGATCGATTGCTTATTCTTCTTTTGAATATATATAAACACAGTTGTGGAATAAATTTCACCATTCAAGATTACTGACATTTTATTTAGTTTCATCCATTGCTTAGAATGGTGGCCTAAACACTTGTTTGCTGAAGCTATTATGAAACAAATCTGTCACTAAATGGTTTATGACAGTATTGCTTACTGTCCCATTCTTTCAATTTATTTAGACAATATGATAAATATATTTCCTGCACCATCTTGTATTGACCATCTGTTCACATTCACATGTATAAAAATACCAGTAAAATGTGCTTCTGCCATAGTAACATTTCCATGCCTGTTTTTCTTCTTGGTGTCAATGAGGGCAAGTACACCATTATCATTACATACACACTTTCACCAACACGGTCTTGATTTATGTTAACACACAACTTTGAAATCCAGAAGACCATACCATCTGACTATCAGTTTCTCTCCTTACTAAATATATCTGGTGCCTGACTTCTCTTCTAGTTACTTGATCTCATCCAGTTCCCCCACACCTATCCACCTATCTCATTTCAATCTTTTCAAGCCCACCTATTAGTGGGCAGTTTATATAAACAAATCTAGTATACCTGCTTATATATACACAGCAAATCCGGTGCATGTGACAGGACACTACACAATTTCTGTCTACCAATTCATTCACCAGGCACTTAAACACACCAAAACAGGTTGGGGCAAAAACAGACACACACACAGCTATATATATATATATATATATGTGTATATACAACAGGCTTCTTCCAGTTTCCCTCGACCAAATTCAATCACAAGGCTTTGGTCAGTCCAAGGCTGTAGTAGAAGACACTTGCCCAAGGTGCCACGAAATGGGACTGAACCAGGAACGATGTGGTTGGGAAACAAACTTCTTACCACACGGCCACACCTGGCCAGTTATGGATTTGAACATGGAACTGAGAAGAACAAGATTAATGTCTTAATGCAACATATTTCGCTTAATGTTTTATTGCCTGGCTATTAATAACGTCTATGACTATATGACTAGAGACAAGGCTAATTCTTTTGTAGATTCAACTATTTCTTTAATTTACAACGGTACCAGTTTTATCAGCACTTGAGAAATATGAATAAAATCAAGACATTCCCAGTATAATTTGAACCTAGAATGAACAGGGATTCAAACTAAATCCTTTGATAAGTCATGTACCAACAAGGGAGCCTTTACTGAGTTATTGAGATTGCTAGAAATAGCAGCAAAAGTCTCCTTTAAATTACCCCTGTAAGAGTGACACATTAGATAATGCAGTCCTAGATATGTAATGCCACTAATCGTAGTCCTGTTCAGTCAGGGCTGACCTGGAGCTGAACAACAATGATGATTATTATTGAGCGAGATCGTTGCTGGTGCCCCTGGATTGGCTCATGTGCGGGCGACACATGAAATCTTCCGAGCGGGACCGTTGCCGGTGCCCCTGGGCTGGCTCTTGTGTGGGTGACACATGAGGTTTTTCGAGCGAGATCGTTGCCAGTGCCACATGAAATTTCTTCGAGCGAGATCGTTGCCGGTGCCGCTGAACTGGCTCTTGTGTGGGGTTCTGGGATTTTTTGAGCGGGATCGTTGCTTGTGCCCCTGGGCTGGCTCTTGTGCGGGTGACACATGAGGTTTCTCGAGCGAGATGAGCGTGGCCTTTGCCAGTACCGCCTGACTGGCCTTCATGCGGATGACACGTAAAAGCACCCACTACACTCTCTGAGTGGTTGGCTTTAGGAAGGGCATCCAGCTGTAGAAACACTGCCAAATCAGATTGGAGCCTGGTGTAGCCATCTGGTTTCACCAGTCCTCAGTCAAATCGTCCAACCCATGCTAGCATGGAAAGCGGACGTTAAACGACGACGACAATACGTACAGACATATATATATATATATATATATATATATACCGCCTGACTGGCCTTTGTAGGGTTTTCGAGCGAGATCGTTGCCAGTGCCCCTGGACTGGCTCTTGTGCGGGTGGCACATAAAAGACACCATTTCGAGCGTGGCCGTTTTCGTGCGGGTGACACGTAAAAGCACCCACTACGCTCTCTGAGTGATTGGCGTTAGGAAGGGCATCCAGCTGTAGAAACTCTGCCAAATTAGATTGGAGCCTGGTGTTGCCATCCGGTTTCACCAGTCCTCAGTCAAATCGTCCAACCCATGCTAGCATGGAAGGCGGACGTTAAACGATGATGATGATGACAGATTTTGGGGAAGGATACGCAGTCAATGTGGTTGACTCAAGTACTTCACTACTACGTATTTTATCGACTCCTGGCAGGATACAAGACAGGGATATTCGGATAGAATGCAAAAAAGGATATAACTAAATACTACAAAGCGTTTGGCAGGTGGGGGGTCTAGCAATTCCATCATTCACTACCTTAATAATAATTCTAATAACGGCACGTCTGAGGGAGAGAACAATTAATCAAATCTATCCCATTACTTTAGTGGTACATATTTTATTGATAATGAGAAGTAAAACATAAATTCGACATTAACGCGATTTGAACACAGAAAGTGAGGAAACTGAAAACTATTTGAATAAGGAATTTTTAACCATCGAGAGATCCTCCATACCAGTAGTTCTCAACCGGAGTCCATAGAGATTTTGTTGTTAAAATTTATGTAATAAACTGGTTATATTTCTACAACACACAGAATATTTAAACATTTTTTTAAATGCAATTCCTAATAATACATAATCATAAAAATATAATAGGAATTTTTAAATATCGAATGGCTATGAGTCACCCCACACACATACACACACACAACTGCCGAGTTAAATGGAAATCAAAGGGATCCATAGACAAAAAATGGTTGAGTATCGGTCTCTACAATTTTTAGAAATAGCAAATGGTCAAATATCTCTAAAATCTTTTGAAAAAAAAAAAAAAAAAGTTGATGTGGTCATAAATATACGGAAAAAAATAAGCGGGGCAAGATGGTTATAACTGGAGCGCTTTTAATCAAAGGTCTGCTCGGTTAGGGTCGTTGAAGTGGAACTTAAGAGCAACCAAAGTTGCAGAATCGTTTAGGATAAATTCCCATTCTATTCAGCCTTTTTTTTTTATATCCATCTTCCAATTGTATTGGACGGTTTTATATATATATATATATATAATGCATTTATATATATACGCGCGCGCACAACTGTGCTTTTATTTTACTTAAATCATACAACTTTTGTATGTAGAACTATAATTACAACCAACAGCACAATAGCGTAAGTTATAAGATGGTGTGTAAATGCCTGCATCAACCTAATACACGTTTTTAACCTTTTATTGTCCCCACCCACTAAAGGGGGGGGGGAGAAAATTCATCGGTGAAATGAATTTGAATTCGGAATGGAGAAGTCGATAGTTTAATAATAGTAATCTCTAATCGAAAGAATACCATTTTCTGATATTGCATTACTGGATCTGTACGGAGAGGATAAATACAGACAACGCAACCCAGCTAAAGAGTTTATGAGGAAACAAAGTTGACTCGTGTGAAATATCCGAAACTTCTCTCACTTCGATCCAAGAACTTTTTTCATAACACATTCCAATATAATCGGAATCTACAGCATTTGAAAGGTATCTGTAGAAAATTTCATCTTAAAATGTCCATTTTTCCGAAAGTTACGAGGAAACAAATTCGAGGGGGCACATTTGTGTCGGTATACTCTGAGCGTGTGTGTGTGCATACAAAGTGGTAGAATCGTTAGAGCGCCGGAAAAAAACGCTTGCGGCATTTCTTTCGGTTCTTAACATTCTGAGTTCAAATTTCGCCAAAGTCAACAACTTCGCCTTTTATCCATTTGGGTTGATAGAATGAAGTACCGGTCAAGTACTGAGATCGATGTAATCGACAACTCCCCTCCCCTAAAACGTTTGGCCTTGTACCAAAGTTTGAAACAATTACTATTATAACATGAAATTCCAATTAATAAAGTCTGGATGAGAGAAGAGGAACAAGGATAAAATAATTGTAACGTGTATAACTGAAATTTTTGTTTATTTTCGAACAAGGGGCCAGTCATGAAAAAATATAAACAAATCTACGTTTTCCTCAATTTTATGCATGTCGCATGTTGCAGATTTACGCGACAAAAGTTGGTTGGAGATCAAGAAATTAAAGGCTTATAAATAAAACACGCAATATGTCTAGAAACACGCTAAAAGGCGAAAGAAGGCTGAAGAAAATAACAGAAATGGCGCGCCAAATGTAACTAATTATTTGCTGCGGGATTATTTTGAAAAATTAACGAATTTCTGCCAACGAAATCAAAATAAAAACATAAAGCAGTCGGGAATGATATTTTGCGGTTTAACGTAACAAAAGTTTTAATTTTTTTATATATATTTTAATAACAAAATAATCATTCTAATATAATCATTACAAATAAATTAACAAACAGATTCTCCAAGTGCCTTTGCGTAGGTAACGCTGTTTTGTAAGAAAGCTATTGTAAATAATGTGTATATAAGTTTTACCAGAGCTATCTTCTTCCGAACCAGATGATTCGGTATCTTCATCCGAACTTTTATCACTTTCTCCTGTATCTTGTTCCATCTTAACCTGTTCCATATTTATGTTTCCGCGTGCTTTATAATTAGAGAAAGTACGATCTATGACAACACAAGCAAAGCCGTCGTTCATCTACTTCGGTTCCTGACAACTATCAGGCGCATGCGTATGAATAGTTTCCGTTTCCTTTGTTTCCCTGTGCTTTGTTAGTCTTAAAGTGCGTCTAATGTTTAGTTTCAATTATTTACTCTTCTTTTACTCGTCTCAATCATTGGACTGAAGCCATGCTGGGGCAGCGCTTTGAAAGGTTTTAGTCGAAGAAATCGCCCCCAGCATTTATTTTTATAAGTCGTACTTTTTCTGTCGGTTCCTTTTTGCCGAACCACTAAGTTACGGAAACGTAAACAAACCAACACCGGTTGTCAAGTGGTGATGGGGTGAGAAGCAAACTTCTTACCACAGAGCCACGCTTGCTTATTTTAATCCATTCTACACTTTTCATTGTCTCTGAAATTTCTTTTTAAATCAATATAAATTTACCGATTATTTCCATTTCATACGCATTATATGTCAACGAACCTTCGCGCCCATCTTCGATGATTTCTATGTCTGTTGGGAATGCGACGTAGAGTCGCTGTATTGTCTCGGAAAGATACTGGATTTTGACTATTTCTCTGGACCCATAAAGTAAGTCGGTGGTGCTGGATATGACCTGCAGCGAAGCTTATACCTTCAGACTAATAGATGTCTACTCCCCAACAGGAGCGAGGTGACTAGATTTCTTGAGGCGTCTGCAGGCTTTCCTAGGAACATCCCATAGTACCAGTGGGTGATTGGAACAGCATCTTTGATGTCTGCAGTGATTAAGTGGACACACTGGGCACACTGTGGGTGATGATGCACTGAGGTTACAACTCCAGCAATTCCTAGGCGATAAACAGATGTGGTCTTCGTTTGTCAGACTTCCATTTCCACAGCTTGTCTCTTTGACAGAACTGCAGTCCTAAACCAAGGGAAGACCAAGACAGGGCACTTGGCGTCTGGAATATCATCAAGTGCTCACTGCCCTCTATCAATAGGGTAGTGCAGTCGGTGGAAGTTCCATCATGGCGTTCTTTAGTAGGTTAGTGACAGGTAAGAGCGACGATGTTCTCGAGGAAACCTTGGTCATCGACAAGAACCAACTAGCTGATCTGTTCTGGAGGACTTTCGGGTCGGAACCCATAGATAATTTCCAGAAATTATTAGCCTGGCAGTGCTTGCAAGAGGCAGCATTTCGCCCGGCGTGCTAACGATTCTGCCAGCTCAACGCCATATTTATTGGTAATAATGGTTTCAAATTTTGGCACAAGGCCAGCAATTTCGGAGGTGTGGGCTAGTCGATTACATCGCCCTCAATGTTCAACTGGTTCTTATTTTATCAACCCAAAAGGATGAAAGGCAAAGTCGACTCCAGTTGTGTTTGAACTCAGAACACAAAGACTGATAAAATACTGCTAAGCATTTTATCCAGCGTACTAACGATAATGCTAGCTTACCGCCTTATTGAATAATATTAGAAAATCTACTAAATTCCGCCGAGGTTAATTTTGCTTTTCATCCTTTCAAGGATGATAAAATAAGTACCAGTTGAGCACTGGGGACGATGTAATTGACTTAACCGCTTTCCTGAAATCGCTGGCCTTGTGCCAAAATTTGAAAGCAATATTAGAAGTTCGTCTTAGGTGACGTGCAGGCCAAACAATACCTAGCCGTATTTTTCCGACTCATTATGAGTTAACATTCTACCAAGATCGACTCTGTCCGGAGTCGATAAAATAAAGTGCCATTTAATTACTGAGATCGATGCAATCGACCAACACTCGCCCCTCTAAAAAAAATTACTGGTTCAAAACATTAGAGCCGGCCCTAACGTTGCTGGCGCTCTGGGTAAGCTGGAAGGCATGTTTATAATTTTAGTATTCTTTGTCAAAGAGAAAAAGTATAAATCTAGAAATAAAAGTGTTTATTACAGTTTATTAAATGTAAGAATAAATGGTTTTATATATTATTTTCACATTTCTCTCCTTGTATATGGAATTTAAAACACGACGTGACACCCTTAAGCACGTTGCAACCTGGGCGACTGCCCATGTTGCCGATACCTTCAACCAGCCCAGAATGTTTACCATTTATTTTTCAGTTTAACATCACAGACATAGTTTTTTTTGTTTTTTTGTAATAATTGAAATCGCGGTGCATTGTAATATATATGTATCGTATAATAAATAAATAAACAAGAATAAAAACAAAGGATCAGTTTACTTGTTCTGAGTTTGAAGCTGAGAGAGTATGTCGCGCAATGTAAATTCTTTTTATTCTCTTAAGAACGATTTTATTTGATGACGTTCGCTGGTTTTATTTTTAATACGTTGCTTTTATTTCATACAAGTTTTCTTTTACTCTTATTTAAACACGTCCTTTCACATAATTAGGGACGCGGAATTTGTTGACTATCAAACATTGCTCACAATAATAGACTTACTTGGATTTAGAGTATCGCCTTGCTGATAAAGTATAGTAATTCTAATATGAAAATACCTAAACGTCCATAACAGGGTTTAATTTTATCTGCAATTCCTCTGTAACAATAAGGGTTTGTGAGTTCAATCCTAGCTCATTGGAATATATATATATTATATATATTATATATATATATAGCAAGAGAACACGATAAAAGAATTTGCTGATTCAGATATGAGTAAATAGAAATGAATAAAGTTGAGGGTTCTATAAATTTTAATATTATAACCATAATCCTCTTCAGAAATACAGAAATTCATGCTTGGGAAAATATCAGTCCCTGTTGAATAGGGGCTGATATGATTAAAAAATTGTAAATATTCTAATAACAGCAATTATATAATTTCTTAGGATTGCCTTTCATATTGTTATCATTTAAAGCAAAATGCGGACAGTGTTTTCACTTTGGAAGACGAAGTTGGACAAGTTTGTTAAGGAGAAAATTGTGGGCAAGAAAAGAGATTCATGAGTGAATAAATCAGCCTGAAATAGGAACAATAGAAAACCGGTAACAAATTTATCCGTCTAACATTATCGTATTTCTCTTCAAGTTCCCTTTAAAGATATTAGATTTCATCAGATCAAGAGGGTGCCGTAATGTTTTCATGATATTTAAGATGTAAGTGGAGAAGAGGTATTGAGATCTGAACGACTGACAAAATATGATCAAGAATCACTTTCACTTAAATGATTCTACGGCCTCTGATTTATGCAGCCAGCACATTTTTGACAACTTGATTGAGAAAATAATTTTAAAGCATTGATTCAGTATTCAAACAATATATAATCTTTAAACTTAGTAAAGAAAGAAGTAGACGTCAATGACGTCCAATTTGGCAATAAGCAACATCTGTTGCATATATAAACGCCCTCTTTGATCGATATGGCGTCACTGCTACGTAGGTAAAAATAAAAGCATTGAACGTCATCAAAATCATTCTGCAAGAAAGAAAATCAACATTGAGCCACGTACTTCCCAGTTTGAAAGATTGGACTCGTAACTGATTGCAACCACAATCGCAATTATTACAGAAATAAAACTCGTCAAAGTCGTCTCTACAACCCGTGTTTAGAAACTAAATACCAAACATCAACTGCAATAAAGGTCAAGCTTCTAATATTACTTTTGAATAAGACAATAGAGCAAAAATGAAGATTGGATTTATTTTATTGTGTCTCATCTACTCAGCCAGGTACGTAAGATATCTTTGAGCTTTCTTTTACCAACTAACATTACTATAAATTAGACAACAATAAATAAATAAATAAAAGAAGATTGCTCTCAGGTTTGGACCTCTCAATCTGCAGAGGCCTTAAAATAATTAAAAGACATATATATGTTGGCAATATTTGTGTGAGTTCAAATTCTGCCAAGGTTGACTTTACCTTTCATCTTTTTAAGTTCGATAAAATAAGTACCAGTTGAGCACTGGGTTAATGTAATCAACTTAACCCCTCCCCTCAAACTGATGGCCTTCTGCTCTAAATCCAGTACTCACTTCTCTTATTCTATTTTGACCCATTTCTTGGTGCCAATAATTCCTTCCAGTTAATAACACCAACTTATTTTTACACAATTTCCAATTTGAATTTTTTGGTGTTTCCGTATTCAGATGATTTGTTTGTTAATGTTTACAGTTGTCCTCCAATCATTGGAGAAATTCTTTATTAAAAAGAAAGAAAAAAAAAGATATTTTAATTCTTTCTTCCTTGATATCATAAAAGCAAGTAATTTCAATAAAGACAGCACTTCAAAATACACCTGATGACACGTGTGAATAACAATGATGCAATTACACCTGTCATTGTAATCAGAGTCCTCAAACTTCTATTATCATAATCAAATTAGGTTTAAACATTACATATTTTCACAAATCATTTACCTACAATTTACAAAGGTAAATAATAAAATATGAAAAATAATTTTCAAAATTTATACAAGATATAAGTAAATAAATAAAACGCTTGATTATATATTACACCAAGAGTTCCTGGAGTTTCTCTCTAAAAATTTTGCAGTAACCCAAAACACTTGTAATCACAAATTATTAGGTTGAGGAAAAAGTTTGTACACCATGTTAAAATAATGCTTTTTTAAATATTTTTGTGGTGTGTGTGTTCATTCAGTTCATGTCATGCTCAATGGTGACTCACTGTGTTTGTCAAAAATGTGCAGATAATGCCAGAAAGGCAATTGCATAATTTCTGCTGCTGATAGTCTTTGCCCCTGAAATCTTAATGATGATATCTCCTTGTTGGCCAGAAACTCTGGCCTCAAGCTTTTAGAATGTTCCACAGAATTCATATATAGTTTTTCTTCAAGAATCTCCCCCTCTGTACTAACTTGTTCAGTCTTCCTCAACTCCATAACACTTGAGTGTAGTTTGAAATGCTTCATGTGAAAGTATCTTATCATTGGTCTCCTATACAACAGGGCTTCCACACAGTTTTCACTCACCAAATCCACTCACAAGACATTGATCTCAGCTCAGGGAGAGTAGTAGGAGACACTTGCCCAAGGTGCCATGCAGTGGAATTGAACCAAAAATCATATGGTTGCAAAGTAAGCTTCTCTAACCACACAACCATTCTTGCATCTGTTCCTCTATAAAAACTGGAAATGAGTGATGGATTGCATTAATATAATAAATAACTTATAGGAATGAATTGATACATGAATAATGAATACATTTTTTTTTCTCCTTTTAATTTCAGATGTGAAAGTGGAAGCAAACAGGACATTTCTCTCTGGTATAAAGATATGATAAAACAGGGAGCTTTTGAAGGGGATTTGACTTCAGCTCAACTAGAAGTGAAAAATTCTATAGAAAAAATAATTAAAAGTTCAATGAAAAGTAAAAGATTGTTTGATAGAGAAAAACTTTTAGCTTATGAAAATATTTTGAATTTGAATGACAATAGGGATTTTGAGGATGACGATGAAACAGAATTAAATGATGATGATGATGGTGATGATATGGATAACAATAGCGAGGAGGTTAGTGTGCATGATAATAATAATAATAATAATAATAATAATAATAATGTGGAGAAGGAAAATTTTAAAAGTCAACATGTCAAAGGTGATATCTTACTGAAATCTTCAACAACAATAGAATCTAAAAATAATGTCTCTGAAAATACGACAAATTTAAAAAGTATGAAAAAATTATTAGATGAAAAGCAAACAGACGATAAGGCCAAACAGATTCCCAAAAGAGAAGAAACAACAGTTGAAATATTGCAATCCAACCAAACGAAAACAGTGTTTGAAACAAAATCAGTTGTGAAAAAGATTAGCAACAGGATTCCAAAAATTTCTATTCGACATTTATACAAAACTTGCTATAGTAATTTTTCCAGCCATTTAGATATATTTTATGCATATGAGAAGCAACGTAACAAACTTTTCCAGAGAGAAGAATATTTAGATAATAAATCTATGCAATCAAATTGGTTTTTTAAAATCTTATATCAGATACAGCAAAGCCAAATGATTTCACCTTCACCAAATATTCTAAAAATGTCAAAAGTATTCAAAAAATCAAAGGCATCTAAAAGCAAATATAAAGTAAGAAACATTTTGAAACTTTGCTTAAGAACCTCAGATTGTTTGAAAGTATGTCGATATTTCTTTGAATTTCAAATGTGCATACCTGGATTTAATTGGATAAGGAATAGTTCTAGTAAGAACCGTTCTTATTTAGTTCAATGGGAAGCTTTTCCGAGAAAGGAAAATTTTGGAATTAATTTTAATAAAAAGTCATTCAACAATGACCAGAAGAAACTTCAAAGAGATAATGTCAAAATAAAGGAAAAGACCAAAGATGAAAAGATCAGAGATGGAAAGAAAATGTTGGATAAAACTGGCAAGAATAAGGGAAAATTTACTGAAAATAAGATCAAAGAAAATTCCCATACTTCAGATAATAAGAAACAAAATAATAGAATGTCCACCAAAACAAAACTGTCTTCTGATGATTCACAAAATAAAATTGAAAATAAAATAAAGGAAACGAATGTGAATGAAGAGGTAAATAGTAAAGGAAGAAATGTTCCAGTTCAGGAAAATATTATGGAAACTCCTCAAGATAAATCATTTAATCAAAGATTAAAAACAGAAAACAGTGTGGATATTGGTATGGTTAACAAGATAGTTGATGAGATGTCAAATGAATATTTGATCAAGATACAGTCACTAGAGCTAGCAGTAACAAAATTAGAGAAAGAACTGCTAACAGGACAGCTGAGCAGAACTAATGACCTGTTGTCATTATCTCAACTTGAAAGCCAGATTCTCCATTTACAGACAAAATTAATGAAACTCAATCAGACATATATCAAGCTTGAACAAGAGAACCAAGATTTGAAACATGGTCAACAGAAAATTTTTGAACTCAAACAACAGAATGAGAGACAATTGACTAGTAACTTTGATGTGAAGAATAAGATCCATAACCAGACTAATTTAATCAGACAACAACAAAAAAATTTTGCTGATTTGTCTTATATGGTACAAAATCAATCAAATCTTCTTAGTAAATTAACTCATCGACAAGAACAGATAGAAGAAGAAAATAGAATACTTCATCAAGTTGTTATGAACCAGTCTTTATATATTTCACATGTCTTGAAGACAGTTCATGTATTAACCAATCAGATGCAAGAAGAACGTATTCGTGAAAATACTAACAAATTTAACATGTTTCCAGTTCAATTAATTGAAAAGTTAGAATCATTGATATCTAGCAGGAAAATAGTTGAAGGTGAGAAAATAGAAAAACATATCAAAAGGAAAGGGAAATCAAAAAATATAACTTGTAAAAAACCTTGGATTTCTGTGGGAAAATATTCTCATCACAAACTAGTGGTAAAACAAAATAGGTTAAAGTATAGGTATTTCACTCTTTTATCGAAATCCTGCCTCATATTTGATAACATAGATGAACAATCTTTGCCAAATTTACCAGCATCTTCAACTCAGTATAAATTAAGATCATCTACAGCTGTAGAAAACAAAAACGAAACTATAAATAAAACCATTGCAAGAAAGAAACAGGAAACTCAAAAGAGCTCAACACTTCCACAAAAAAATCAGTCGAGTAAATTTAAAGTGCAGGAACCAAAAATTAAAGAAACTGAAAAAAGCAGTCAGAATGTAAAAGAAATAAAAGATGAACAGAGTGTTAAAATTAAAAAAGAAAATGATACGAAAGTAAAAGATGGGAATTCAGAAGAAAAAAATCAACGCCAAAGTCATAATTCTGATAAAGTCAAGCCAAAAGTAGCTTCCCATAGTAAAAAAGAATCTGTTGAGGTCCTTGCTGGTCAGAAACCAACAAAGAGTTCTGAGACCAATGTAAAGAATAATAAAGAAGAAAAAGAGGGAAACAAGAAAATGAACGATAAAAACTTAGAACTGAAGGAACCACTCTATGTTGATGCAAAACAGAGCGGACCAAAAGGTAAGATGGTTTCAATTGTTAAGGCCTACTGTATTAATGTCATCATTATCATCATTGGTTGTTTGTGTCTCAGAAACTTAGCAGTTCAGCAAAAGGGGTCATTGGAATAAGTATCAGACTTAGGCCTCCACCACCACCAAGTAACCCATACGTACTGGGGTTGGTTTGCTCAACTAAAACCCTTCGAGGTAGTGCTCCATTATGGCTGTTGTCCAATGAGTGAAACAAGTAAAAGATAGAACCCTTGATTCTCTGTAGCAGCTTGCTGGCCACTTTTGTCCCCATCTATAACAGTATTTTACCCAGTCCCCTAAGCTGTTTTCACTGATATTCTCCTGCATTCTAGATTTCCTTCTTTTCTAAAATACCAATTCATTTGATGCATCAATGTTTGTTTATAAAAATATTCCCACAAAGCAGTCTTGTTTATTCTTTATCCTTTATTTGTTTTAGTCATTAGACTGTGGCCATGCTGGGGCATTGCCTTGAAGAATTTTTTGAGATGAATGTCTCAACCCCAGTACTTAATTTTTAAAAGCTTGGCACTTATTCTATCAGTTATTTTGCTGAACCCCTAAGTTACAGTGGACATAAACACACTAGCACTGAGTGTCATGTGATGGTGGGAGGACAAAAACAGACAGAAACACACACACACACATGATGAGCTTCTTTCGGTTTCTGTCTACCGAATCCACTCACAAGATTCTGGTTGACTTGAGATTATAGTAGAAGACACTTGATCAAGGTACCATGCAGTGGGACTGAACTCCAAACTATGTGGTTGCTTCTTACCGCACACCCATTCCTGCACCTTTATAATCAATTTTAAGAATTGGATTCTTCCTCAGTCTGTGATGTTTCAATTCTTATTTCCTTACATTTCAGACTGCTATGATTTATATATGAAAGGAAGTTCCAAGAATGGTGTCTATAAAATAAAACCCATTGCTACATCAAAATCTCTAGATGTTTTCTGCGATATGAAAAATGGTGGCTGGACTGTAATACAAAGACGCCAAGGAGGAACAATAAGCTTTAAACGAGATTGGAATAGCTACAAAAAAGGCTTTGGAGGTAATACTTTTTTAATTATATTCATTTTTCATCAACATTATCATTTAATGCCCATTTTCCCATGCTTATAACTCTTGTAATGTACTCTAAAATGTAATACACACACACACATACATGTGTGTGTGTGTAAGAAATTACGATAAGCACAAATGTATGTCATTTATTCTTCTGCATGTTTTGACATTGTGGTTGTTTGGAACTCTATATTGGATGTAAATAATAAAAGGTTTTGAATGATACAACAATGCACTATAATACAAAAAATGGACTATACACCTGTTGTAATTTAGTTATCTATAGTCCGATGATATTTCGGAATAAAATTCCTTCTTCAGATATTCTTAGATGGAGTCGCTGCTATAATCTGTTTTCCAACGGCTTTTCTTTTTTCGGAATGCATCTGTTTTCAAACATTGCACAAGGCTTTGGCAACAACCAATGGTTATGTGAGCAAGCCATCTTAGCTCTGCGTAATGATGCTGTTGACAAAATCAATTTGGGATCTCTTGCAGCTGTTGCCAGGACAAGAACAGTCTTTCAAATCAATCGACACTCATTGATCAGGATCAAGCTGTAATTTTTACAACTGAGTTCCTGAACTCTCTGCAGCCATCTGGGATGCCACTTCATAACTTAGCACTTAAAAAGGAGGCCCCAATCATACTGCACAAGAATCTGGATCCACCTCGTCTGTGCAATGACAACAGACTGGTACTGAAAGTGATGCAACCCCATGTACTAGAGGCAGCAATTATCACTAGGAAATACAAGGGTGAGGATGTCTTTATTCCACGGTTCCCATTAATCCCATCTGATCTCCACTTTGAATTTAAACAGCTCCACTTCCCGGTGAAACTAAGTTTTGCTATGTCAATAAACAAATCTCAAGGTTGTTGGACTTAACCTTGCTTCTTCTTGCTTCTCCCATTGGCAATTATATGTAGGGTGTTTGTGAGTTAAGTCCCAAAACTCTGAGATCTGAGGATTTTGAAAAATTTTACTTTCTGCAAGCCATCCCACAATCTCAAATGTATATTTTCTTTTCTTTTTGTTAAAATATATTTCCTGATATCAAACAACTAACTGCTCCTTTTATTTGATAGGTATTTATGGAGAACACTGGCTTGGTAATGATAACATTCATTGGTTGACAAACCAAGGTCATTACAGTTTACGTGTGGATTTGATAGACTGGGAAAAGAATAAAGTAACAGCCATTTATGAATATTTTATGATAGATGATGAGAGCAATGGCTACCGTTTACATGTTGATGGCTACAGCGGTGATAGCGGGGATTCCTTGAGCAAGCATAATCTGAACAAATTTTCAACAAAAGATGTCGATAATGACTTAGTTACAAAACAGTTTGGTGGAAGCTGTGCAAAACGCTTCAATGGTGCTTGGTGGTATTACAAGTGTTATGCATCAAATCTAAATGGAGTTTTCTATCGTGATGGTTTAGTAGCAGACAAAAAGTTTGATGGAATTGCTTGGAAATCTTGGAAAAAAGCAAATTATTCATTAATGAAAGTAGAAATGAAGATAAAACCAAAAACAACAAAAAAGGATTCAAATAAATAACTATGGAAATTTGGATATAATTTCTGTAAAAAAAAAAAAAGAATCCAATTTCAGTATATTGCATTTCATTTGTCACAGCCATTCCATATTGTGTAACATAACTATATCCCCTAATCACATCCATGTTATATATATATATATATAACTGCTTATCCCAATCAAAATGATCATTTTAAAGGAATTGAACTGAACAAATGAAATAATCAATGTTTCATAAAATATCTTTGTTGGTGATGTAACAATGAAACAGAAATGTTCCTTTATATTTGTACATAGTTTTTTCATGAAACTAGTTCTAATAATATTGTATATAATTTCAAGGAAACTGAAAAGAACAAAAAATATACAATGCAACACTTATTTGGTTATCATTAAAAATATCTATAACCATTTTTATTGTTTCTTAGAATATGTTACACTATTTCTTGTAAATTAACAGAGACATTGTGAGTTGTGAGTCTATGATTTGAAACAATTTTTCTGTCATTAAATATTTCAAATAAATTCTAAATTAAGTTTATATATTAGGTTGTCTGGAAGGTTCTGGGCATTTCGCTCTTAATTGCGAAAGACCCTTTCAGTAAGCTGCAAATATCAAGAAAACATCATGCTTCACTTCCTTTAAGCGATTGCTTGTGAGGCTAGGCCTCACTAGATTCTTCCTGGTGAATGCTTACCCTTAATAACTGCATCCCAAAGAATGGCCTTTCTTTCCAGAACTAAAAAATACTTCAGCCTCTTCCCCCGTCTAACCCTAACAACTACCAAC
Source organism: Octopus bimaculoides (assembly GCF_046866305.1). Classification (NCBI taxonomy): domain Eukaryota; kingdom Metazoa; phylum Mollusca; class Cephalopoda; order Octopoda; family Octopodidae; genus Octopus; species Octopus bimaculoides. The sequence continues at coordinate 7,252,735 of NC_142938.1, forward strand.
GCTCTACAAAGCTCAAGTAAGACTCTCTGTGTGGGTAATGACAGCTCCCGCATTAAAACTATGCTGCCATTACCCACACAGAGATCTTTGGCTGCATCTGAAGAGAGGTCACTCAGTTAATTGGCATGGAGTTACACGCACACACACTGACTAGCCTCTAGTTCATAGATAAGTTGTCTCCCCTCACTACTTTAGTAGGAAACACTTGCCCAAAGTATCACCCAATGGGACTGAGAAGTGAGCTTCTTAACCACACAGTCACGTCTGTACCTTAAGCTTCCTTTAAATAAAAACAATGAAATCAAAATAAGTTTTAATACAAAACTTTTTTTTAAAAGAAATTTTATTATATACAATATAATTTACATCAAAACAAAATACTTTATTTCCTCAGGTTAAAAAGTAATTTAAGACTGACATAACTAATGAGAAAGATATCGTAAATTTTGCAAAAATAATTTACTTGATTAAGGAATGTTATTTTAGAATACAAATCAGCTTGAACATTTCACTGTAAAATTCATTGTTGGTTTACCTTGGCTAAAATTTGGCAGTGATAGCATGTTCATCACTAAGATAAAAGTCCTTTATTATTGAAGAGATGATGAATTTCATAATTATTAAAACATATATGATAGACACTAAACACAAGAATTTTATATAAACTGTAACAAAAGATATAGACTGACCACAACATTCGTTTCACATTATGCTGTAATAATCAATGGTATGGTAGGAATCAGAGTCTTAAACAATATCATAAATAAATTAGTGATCCTTATACATACATAAAGAGTGTCTATATGGAAAGCTGTAGTGTTTCTCTTAAGAAAGCTTTTCTTATAGACTTATAGTGTTAAAACAATACAGAAAAATACCAGCAGCAGGCAAAGGTCACCTACCATTAATAGTGGAATAACTGGATCCTGATTTCTGCTTGTTAACTTCTTCAGCAGCAAATATCTATGTCACCTTATGCCAAGCAAACATCAGCTGCAAGTTGATACAGTTAAACAATGATTGAAAGGTCGCTGGTGTTACATTTAACCAGTAAACTAAACAGAAATGAGCTCAAGAAGCTAACGAGCAGAAATCTGGATCCAGTAATTCCACCAATTAGTACTGGAGCACATATTCTTCTATGTTTTAACACTGTATGTCAACAAGAGATGTTTTCTCAAGCCAAATGTTGCAGTTTAGAAAGGTTTTCAACATGTAAGTATAAAGATTGCTAATTTTGAACTAATATTGCTTCCATCAGTAATAATGAATGATATGAATAATTATGTATAGTTGTGTACAGATATGAAAAGACAATATACTGCACAAGTTATCTCAAGAGAAGAAATTCTCCTTACAGACAAACTGGGTGAAAATACATCAATAGGTCATTCATGGACACCATTTCATGGTCTAGTGGTCATCCATATTATCGATAAGGAGAAATTATTTCTCTTTAGACAACTTGTATAGCATATTGTCTTGCCATATTCAAATGAACAGAAGCATGTAAAATATTACTGTACATAACTATATTTCATTCAATGCTTGTTTAGTGCACATCTGATTATAAGTAATGACACTTATTTATGGCTAAAATGTATTGAAAAGACAAGACTTATTTAGTTTGAAATAATGATTTAATGTACATGTTGACTGAACATTTTGAGGATCCAAATCTGAGTTCTGTTAGGATTGAACTTCTAATGGTTCTGCAAGAAAGAAATGAAGGAATAGATCAGAATTGCCGACAACTGAAATCGATATTGAATGAAGAATATAAAGATATAGAGAAGAAAACAAAAATAAAAGAATAAAACCAGGAAAAAAAAATTATATTGGTCAAGATTAAATATTTCAATATGTGAGATGAATTATTAATACAATTACAATTTTCTGGATTATTAATCTCATCTACACGATGCTGCTTTCATTTTAATACTATTATTCCATAATAATTCTATTCATATCTAAGATGGTACAATATTTTAGCAACCACCAGAAAAATGGAAGCCATATTGACCTTGGCAGGATTTAATTTCAGAACATAAAGGATTTTAATAAAATACTGCAAGGCCTTGTTTCATGCTGTAATAATTTTGTCAATACACCACATTTAGTCTCATCTCCAATTATTAATGGGTGTCCTCTGTTGCTAAGCACTATCAGTCATCTACTAATTCTGCCCCACTCCGTTATTATCCAACTCCATTAGATCACTCTCATCCCCTCTTCTAAAGTACGAGTCATCATGTAGCTCCTCTATAACAAAAAACCTGTTCTGCTGCTCTGGCTTCTCTGCTCATACTTTTATCCATTATTTGCTCCTTATCTTCAAGAATAAAGTTGCCATCTTGGAGTTCATATTCTTGCAAACAGCATGATGGCCTCACTAATGCTAGTGGCATGAAAAAAGGTATCCAGTACACACTGTAAAGTGGTTGCATTAGGAAAGGCATCCAGCTGTAGAAACTATGCTAAAGTAGACACTGAAGCTTGGTGCAGCCCTCTGACTCATTAGTTCCTGTCAAACCCATGACAGCATAGAAAAAAGGGATGTTAAATGGGGATGATGATGATGATGATGATTCTTATGCTTGTAATTCTTGAATTAAAAATAAATTACCTTCACTGTTACTTCAGGAAAAATTTAGTCTTGATAATTTTTGGCACATATCTAATAGTCAATGATAACCGAGTAGTTCGCCTTAGCACATCGCCCACTTTAACGTCTGAGCATTTATCAAGATTACTTATTTTGTCGGTAATAATATCTTCTGCACGTTCTGAGATACCATGAAGATGATTTGTGTACATAGAATCTTTAACGATTATTAAACTGCGAGGTTCCAATAGGAGGCTTAGAAAATGTCTTTCTTGCAGAGATGTATCAGACTGAAAAAAGAAGGAAAGGTAAAAGAAATAGACAATCTCACATGAAAAATAGATGTCAAAGTTTTTGTTGAAATATTGATAATTTCAGATGGTTGCAGAGGGAGCATTTTAATCACATGGCCATGCCTGTCTCTGAATATTTCCTGAAATGAAATACATGATATAAATCCCTCATCTCAGAAATATAGAATTGTATTTACCTCATTATTTTCTGCATTATTTTCTGTTGTGCTGTTCATATGGTGATAGAAATCCAAAAGAATAGGTGAGCTTAAGCTGATGGTAGCAACAGTTGGGTAAAACAGTGGCCCATCCTCGTGAGGCTGAAGGGTTAAGAAATGACAGAAGGTTTGATAGCTGTTACTCAGACATTGTATAAAAGTAAGAAAAACTGATTCTGAAAGTTGGCCTTTTTGACCCTAATATTTCTGTGCATGCAACAAATCGTTTCTTCTTTTCATCTTTAAAGTTTTGTATAAAATGGATTATTATTTGAATTATCCTAATTTATGAATTCTCAATACAAAATAATACAGAAAAATTCATTTTGTACTCGATTTACCAAGATTCTTGATGTGAACTTGCTTGTTGAAACAAACTTTCTTGTGTCTTAGGAGGGTCATTATGCCAACAATAAACACACAGAGGTTCCATTTCACTTCTTTTATTATTATTAGTTAACCTTTTAACTACTCCATTGTTTGATTAATCATTTGGTCAACAAATCGATTAGCCATTTAACCAATTGACTTATAATAATAAAACAATTCATGTGTTTATTATTGGCATAATGTTCCTCCCAAGATGCAACAAAATAATATAGCAAGATTTGTGGTTAACCATAGAAATAAAGGAATATACAGTCATACTGATGATTTCACTTACCATTATTCCTTGCCCAGTTTGGTATTCATTAACAAGGACATGGTTAGGTTTCTTGTCTTCAAAAATGTTTAATTTTTCCAACTCATTTATACTTGGTTGGAGCCACTTGAAAAAATAATTAGCATTGAGTTAAATCAATTAAAAAATTTTTTTTTACATATATTACAGTATTATAGGTATTAGTATAATGATGATGAATACTAAAAACCATTTCCTCTTAGTTCCACATTTACACAATTTCAACTTAAAAAAAAAAAAGAACATTTATGCAAACAAAAATTACCTGTGGTAAAGATTCAATGACCATGCCTTTTGGATGTGGAAGACCTCCTGCAGAAAGTATAACAATGAGAAAAATAAGGTTTTATTCTTGCTTAGATAGTTTCAACAGATGGCAAGTAAGCAAAGGAAAATTCTTGCTAAGGCTATTACATCAAATCTAAAAACATTTCTTACCCCAATTTTGCAGTCTTCGATGAGAGAGCTGCGTCCATTTTGGTTTTGGCGCAGAATATATATTTTTTAATAAATATTCTTCATTTTCCTTTGTGATGAAGTTAGGTACATAAATTATAGTTGGTGGAGCCTAAGAAAATAGAAACAATAGATTCTGATAAACTGAACATGAACACCTTATCATACATAGCATTAAAATCTGGTGAATTCTATCATCATTATTATTGTTTCCATGTTGGCATGGGTTGGACAGTTGGACAAGAGTTAGCCAATGAGCCAGAGGACAGCCTGAAGCTCCAATGTTTTCTTTGGCATGGTTTCTAAAGCAAGATGCCCTTTCTAATGCCAACCACTCTATGGCGTGTACTGGGTGCTTTTTACATGGCACCAGCACTAGTGATCACAAAGTAACTTGAAAGAGAAAACATCTCAAACGAAATGAGGGTAGTATTGAGGGAGATGGCTTTGTGCCAGGTGATAAGTGGTTAAAGCATGACAGAGGGATAGAAACAGGTGTATTTCTATAGAGAAGATATGTGGCTACCCAAGTTGGAAAAGGGGAGAAGGTGGTGGTGAAGAGGTGTCAATTATAGGAAGGTGAACATAAGGGAAAGTAATACAGAGCATTTGGTAAGCCGGCGAGCTGGCAGGAACGTTAGTGGTTAGTGTAAGGAAGGGCATCCAGCTGTAGAAAACCATAACAAATCAGACTGGAGTCTGGTGCAGCCTTCTAGCGTGCCAGCCCAGTCCAACCGTCGGACCCATGCCAGCATGGACAACAGACGTTAAATGATGATGACGACGATAGGGGAAAAAAAAAAAAAACATCAGATTTCACGGCAGGGCAGAAAAGTGAGGGGAGACAACTCTGAAGTAAGTAAGATTGTTTGCCAACATAACATGGCAGCCCTGGTTTAGGACTAATGTTGCTGTAGTTTAGCCCCAGGAGACATCGTCTCCAGCTGGCTATACAAGATTTGTGTCATATTTTCGAACAATCTCTGTATGTTTAATTTTTATTGCATTTCTTCAGTGAAGCCCAAAGTTGATTACATTGACCCCAGAGTTAAACTGGTACTTATTTTATTGACCCCCCCCCGCCACAAAGACAAAAGGCAAAGTTGGCCTCAGCAGAATTTGAACCCAGAACATAAAAGACAAACGAAATGCCGCTTAGCATTTTGCCTGGCATGTTAACGATTCTGCCACCTTGTCGTAACCATTATCATAAGAACCCTGACCGTCTTGTAGTTTTGTAAGGCATAGTGAATAATTACTACCTTAGCCTATGTCCTTTTTTTTTTAAGACGATAGGACATGAAATTTGTGGAAGTTTTGCTTGTTATTCCTTTCAGATTACGTAGAGATGATGTTCTTTACTGGCAAATATTAGTTAAATGAAGAGTAACTTTCAGAGAATGAAAAGAGGTAATTCCTGAATGGAATGAAAGAACTATAGCAGCTCATTCACCCAAAAAGGATATTGCTCAAAGCATTTGAATTCTCTTCTTACAATACGCTATTATTATTATCTACGTCGGGCTTTCTGTAGCTCTAAAGGCATTCCAGCTGGGACCATCCAGTTTTTTCCCTTTATCAAAGGAGCCTAAGATCAAAGTATCCGCTCTTTTTTTTTTAAGATGGTGAAGATACGATTTGAGGGAAGTTTGGCTGCTATTTCTAGCAGCCACGGAGTAGCCCCTTTATTGATTTGTCCAACTCGTATTAGTGGTATATAGCAACAGTGCAATTTTGTATTCTAAACGCTGGTCCATGATGTCTCTCAATCAAACATCAAATAGATATGTCGTATCTTCGTTACGAATAGCCGCTACTAGAAGTTGATTTATACGAAGAAAACATTTTTTTTTAAAAACGAAATTACACAAATGCCTCTGCGTATGCATTATTTTGACATCGGCAACACCTACCCTCTACAAACTACCCGTCATATTCGCTTTCGTCACCCATAATTCTGTCTTTCGAGTTTCGCCCCCCAACAGACATTATATGCAGTTTTAACTTCTGATGCCAATTTTAAAGGAAACTTCAATGCTTCAGATTACAAACTGAACACATGAATCTCAAGACTTTCACGTCCAAAGATCACTAATGCCAGCAATTGTGTGAATTCGCATGGTTTTATAAAATATTTTCAAGAGACAAAATGCGAGTTATATCGAAGGAATGCCAAATTTCGAATAAACTGACACGCAATCAGAGAAATATGTTGGCAGCATCAAATATTCTTGAAACTAATACATTTTAATGTGAGTTGGTTGTTATTTTACTAACAGTTGTAAAACCTACAAGTGGTTACCTTAATCACCCGATAATCCTCCAAATCCATACCAAGTGTGTGACATAAACATAGACATGCGTACTCTATACCGGTGTAAGGAATGCTTTGCTTTCTTTACACGTACTCTCTCACATAATACCTTTGTTTAAAATTTTTATCAATATCTTCTTAAAAATTTAATTTGAATTAAAAAATTTTTTAATTGTACTGCAAATCCCTTATTTTAGCACAGGTTAAAACGAACAACAAATTGGTCGTTATTAGAGAAAGATATTTTCTGAAAATATTTAGTGAAGGAACATACTATAAACACAAATGTGCTCTCAGGAGGTCAGCCAAACAAACAGCAACAACAAATAATAATATTTTATGGGTGGAAAACGTTTTAAAGCTAAAAAATAATTACCTTCACCGGTTACAAGATTAATTTGTTAAACGATGGTTCATTGGCTCGATTTAAGTATAAAAGTTTGTTTCCACCAATCAACATGCTCCTTTGATAATATCCTTATAGCAAAATCGGACAAGTTGCTTGGCATGGTCCTAGGGTTTAATATTGTCCGGGAAATGTTAAAAAATAGATAGCTTCACCTTTATACTAGCTCATATACCACGTTACTAATTTAAAACTGGACCATGATTGAATAGAAGCTTTGTGAGTAAGCATATATTGCTGTGTATTTATAATTGAAGTCATTGTTACGAATGGAAATTCATTCTGATTGCTGCACGCCTTCGTCTCTTTAGATTAGACCTTAGCGTCTGCTCCATTTACTTTTTTCGCCTCATCTTATTGATTCCCCCCCCCCCCAAACATAGGTTACATAAAGATTATTTATATCTTTATTTATATTCTTATGTTTCCATTGTTTACAAACTTAAAATTATTATTTTTAATTAAATACTTCATCAATACAAATATTAAAAGCAAAATTCATCCAAAATTAGGAACCACTCCAGCCATTAATTCATTTGCTTTGCTTCTGAACTAATTGTTTATATTACTTTCTTTAAAGTTTTATATTCTATAGTCGTCTTATTATCTCTATACCTAAAGCAGATGTTGGCTGCTTCGTCTCATTCGCTCCTATATTTATAATTCTTGTTTGAAATGAAATTTATTTCATTTACTCGAATAATAGTTGTATGTGTTTATTTAGAATGCTTATTTATGCAATTCTTCCAACGTTCTCCTAATTATGACAATCAGTTGTTCTCTATTCGCATATCAACAACTCAATATAATATTAATGCATGCATTTTCAGTTTTGGATCTCATTGTAGTTGCATCGGAATAGTTTACTATTGAATAAGTCGATATATAGATACATTATATTATCTTAGCAAATACTTACTGTTGAATTTTGAAAATGTAATTAATCTTTCAAAACACTCATGTTATATATATATATATATATATATATATAATTCAATACAATAATGTGCGCACCAGAAGTGTTTTCTAACTAAATTTTCTCTTTCATATGAACTGTTTGTTGTGATATTTTGTCCTTATTTCCTTGTTTAGTTTTTCTAACCCTAACATAATTTTCGATTTGTAATCCTTATTTATACAACTTTCCTTTATTGAATTGTTAAATGTCTTCATATATACACTTCAAGATATATCTGGCGATTCGCTGTCGACAAACATTGGTTTGAGGATTTTTTTTTTGTTTTTTGTCTATCTTCCTTGAACTTTCCTTTTTCTTTGTGCCTTATACTTTTCGGTTAATTACATCATACTACGTTGGTGTAATCTCAAAGACTTACTCCCGAATATTTTACGGGTCATATTGCTTTATATTCGGGCCAGTGTTGCTTTTAGTGTCTATCTTCAGTAGAAAAAAAAAAAAAAGAAATCTCATCAAGCATCTATTCCATCTAGTATTGAATGTATACACATTTAAATAAATATTTTCGCTTACATCACGCACCTCGAGATCACATTTAATGTTTAGAATCTGAGGGTTTTTCTTTGGTATGAAAATGCTTTTTTTTTTCTTTCTTTTGCCTTTTCTGATTTTATTTCTTTACAACTGAACTGAAACTATTTGAAAGGTTTAATTACGAAAATTGGTATTATTTCCCTCTTACATTTGTAAATATTCCCATTAATGTGTACTATTTCTTCAGATATTTACTGTTAAAATTGACTTGATGAGAACGATTTGATTGCCTCGAGCAAAAACTAACAAAAATATCAAACTTTATTTTCATCACGACTGTATTTTGCTGTGTTTTTTACTTTTTGTTTTTCTATATTATATAGGATAAGAATTGTTCTTAAGTTTATCAACTGCTGTAGAAAGATTATATTTGTACCTAATTTTACAATCCTTATTGTAGGCACCAATCCATTGAGTTACTTAGGAATAGCGGAAGGAAACCTTGCGGCCGACTACGCAAAGAAAATAGTAAAACAGTAACAGCAAAAGAATTTTTTTCACGGAAAGACGAGAAAAAACAAAGGTTTGTTAATTCAAAACCATTTTATAAGTTGGTTGTGTAACTATGCTCTTGATAAAACGCCAAACTGCTTGCTCCAGTTCCTATGATTGAACGAAAAAAATAGGATCCAGTTATTTAAAAGTTACAGGGAAACTCGCTCCAACATAAAAGCGATCTCAACTAGGCATCGGTAAACGTATTACAAAACAGAAAATGCTACTACTATCGCCTTAACTTCTCAAATATTTTCTTACGAACACGCGGATTCCCTATTTTTCATGTTTGTCACGTTTTTGGTAACATAGCAGTATGACAATATATATAAGCAAAAATATTCGCAAATAAATCGAGATATGATTGGTTTTAGCAGTCGAGATTTGATTGGTTTTCAAAAAACAAAAAACTACTTCACATTCTCATTTGTTCAATACCATGTAGCAGAGACACGTGATATTTGCATCTATCCAACCGAGAAAAACCTGATATTTTCAATTATTTATCATATGCAAAAGACACTGATCAGGCGAAGTCTATAGTTGAAGTTTCATCATAGACTCTGTACTTTATATAATTTATACCAAGTAATATTTATAAATACTTAATTAGTTATGTTTATGAAACATTTTGGCACAGATGTTTTGGTGTCACTGATTTGTCACAGTCTTACTTGACATCAGACATTTTTATGTTTCTCTTGGTCTCCCCCCACTCTTTATCATTCACTCTCTCCCTTGCTCTGTGTGTATGTGTATTTCTCTTTCTGTGTATGAAGAGTGAGGAAGTTATGTCTATTATGTTCAATTAATAAATCATGATGTGTCTCATTGCCCCACTATCTTTATCTCTCTTTGTGTATATTTCTCTGTATGTGTGTGTGTGTGTGTTTGTCTTTGGTGCCAAAATGTAGTTACCAAAGCATGATCTTTGTCCACTCAGCCATACCAAATCACCAGCATCCAAACAGCTGCACCCTATCATCTCATTCCAGTTAGTTATACACAATACCATTACATTCCTTATTGTTATGTACCATTTTAATAAATTCTGCTCCAAAATGATTTTCCTTTCAGATGGTGAAAGCTGCATATGATCCTGTGCGTAAACTGCCTCGCTATTTGCGAACAGAAGACCTTCCAGTACACACTTTTACACCCCAAACATATCAAGTAAGGCATTGATTTGTTTCATATTCAATTGTTTGTTAATATGAAGTCAAATGTTGGGGAGTTTGTGTGTGTGTGTGTTTCTTTTAATAGTTGTCTGAGAAGAAATGACATAGTATCTCGTTTGTGTATGAAAGTTCCTCACAAAGTATGTGAAAAGATGAATATTAATAGAGTATTGAATATTAATATTATATTAATATAATATGAGTGCCTGAATAACATCCTAAAGTTTCATCAGAGCCTCAAATATTGATAGATTGATAGATAGATAAATAAATAGATATAGATATTGCATGTCTTATAGTCTCATTTTCCTTTATTTAGCTGGAGTTGCTGGATGCTGCCTTACATCAAAACACAATAGTATGTGTGAATTCACCTCCTGGGAAAACATTTATTGCAGTCATGCTTATCAAAGAAATGGCTATACAAATAAGACCAATGGTACCTGATATTGCCAAACGCAAGTTTACAGTGTTTCTAGTATCGTCAGGTGAGTTTAAACTATGTTATACAGCTATATCTCTTGATAACTGATTCTAGCAATGGAGACTCCTTCTCTCACTCTTTCTCTATATTGGCTATATTCCCTGTCTTAACAGACAGGGGGGAATATCGCCAAAGATACAATAGACGGAATATTTGCTGCTGAGTCTTCCTCACCAGTCAATGAACCAAAATGTCATAGTAGTTTTGCACCATTGTCATTGAGACCACTCAATCTTGGAGGTGCCAGTACTGTTATTAAGCTACTGGGAAACATACACTCACCCATATGTATATTTATATATCTATGTATTTGCCTATTTGTATGTCTATTAAGTTTACTCTATGAAAAATACAGATATATTTATATTTGATTGTTGACGAAATTGAACCAAATTCGATGACTGGCACCCATGCCAGTGGAGCGCCAACAGCACCATCCGAGTGGGATCACTGCCAGAGCAGCTGTCTGGCTTCCGTGCCGGTGGCACATAAAAAGCACCATTTGAGCGTGATCATTACCAGCGTAGCCTTACTGGCACGTGAACAAAACATTCGAGCGAGGTCATTGCCAGTGCCGCTGCACTGACTCCTGAGCAGGTGGCACATAAAAAACACCATTTGAGCGTGGCTATCGCCAGTACTGCCAGACTGGCCCTCGTGATGATGACGATGATGACGACAGCATGTTGTTCTAAGCAAATCCTAATCTGATGTTCTGAAAACCATTTTGATGTCTTTTATTTCTTTCAGTCAATGTAGAGTCACAGGCCAAAGTAGTCTGTCATCATACAGACCTGTCAGTCGGTTATTACACTGATGATACAGAAATTACAGTCGATCAGGCTGATAAATGGATTCCAGAACTGCTGACACATCAAGTGTTTGTTACAACAGCTTCAGTTTTTCTCAACATTCTACAGTGTGAATTCTTATCACTTAATCAAATAAACCTCCTTCTTATTGATGAATGTTCGGATATCTGTGTTAGTGAGTCACATAAAGAGGTGAGTGAAGTTACTTTCATTTCATAGTTTGTAAAGCATGAAGACATGTATTTAAAATCATTTGTTAAAATGTCTTCGTTTAAAAATGTTCAAAAGTATTGCAAGTGCAAAGAAGTACCGAAGACATCCTTGTTTTTATCTTATTTTTCATTTTATTGTTTATTTGTTTCAGTCATTGAACTGTGACCACCCTGGGGTTTAGTTGAACAAATTGACGTTAGTCTCATTTTTTTTTAAAAGCCTGATACTTATTCTATCAGTCTCTTTTACTGAACCACTAAGTTACAGGAGCATATTCAAACAATACTGGTTGTCAAGCAGTGATGGGGGAACAAATACAAACACACACACACACATGATGGGCCTCTGCACAGTTTCTGCCTGCCAAATTTGGTTGACCTGGGGATATAGAAGAAAACACTTGCCCAAGGTGCCGCTCAGTGGAACTGAACTTAAAACCAACCGCATGGTTGCAAAGTAACTTTCTTAACCACACAGCCATATCTGCACTCTATTTATTTATTTATGTAGTTTTTTTATTTTTATAAACAAATAACCCTGAAATTTCCTTAAATTCTATTACAAGTGGTAATTGAAATCTTAATAATTCTTCATTGTTTGCCATTGATTTTACGTGTCTTTTACATCAAACCAGAAGTGAAAGCAGATTGAGAATTATATTGTGGTTGTTCCGTTCAATCAAATGATATTGTTACCTGATAAAAGAAAATACAGGTGGATCAGTTAATTATGATTGTATTCAACATATTCCCCTCTCAGATTCACACATTTATTGCAACAGTCCCTCAGTTTTTCTAAGCTCTGTAAAAGAACTCAGAAGGTTGTGCCTCCAACCAGGCCTTTCATGATACCCTCAAAGCTAGGAACTTTTCAGCATTCCCTCATATATCTTTGTTTTAAAAATTATTTGTACTCGATTGATTTATTCATTTATCAATTTATATTTTTTAGGTAATGAAAATCTATGAAAAATGTGAAAAAAATTTACAGCCTCGAATTGTTGTGTTGACTGCAGTTTTGCTGTCTAGTAAATGTCGAGACCCTAATGAACTAGAAAATACCATCAACAAATTAGAGTCCATATTTCACTCAGTTGCTGAGACATCAACTTTAGTTTTCTCTGAACGCCATGGCACCAGCCCCAAAGAAAATGTGCTGGAATGTAATAGTGACTTTGATGAAATCCAGCAAATGCCAGAAGTTTCTATGATCCTGCAAGAATCTCTATTTTTTATCGATGAATGTATCCTTTCTGAGAAGGAGAAAGAAAATATTAAAGATCCTCTGCAAGTTCCTCGCACAGCTCTTGCTCAGTGTCTTAACATACTTGATGTCCTAGGACCGTGGTGTGCCAATCACATAGCAGAAATGTTTATTAAACAGTTAGAAAAAATTATTGGACATGAACAGTCAGAAATTGGTAAGCTGCTATTACGTTACACAACAACTCAACTCAGGATTGTGACCAAAACATTTGAGAAGTTATTCAACATTGATTATTGTATTGACGAGTTTTTACCGTTTCTTACTCCGAAAGTTATTAAATTGGTGAATATTCTGCGTGGTTATAAACCAGAATTTGAGTTTGTAATTTTGAGAGATGAAAATGCTGATGGAATGGAACATTCCGATGATGACACAATGGATGATCTATCTGACTCCGACAGTGATGACTACGTTAATTCATCTCACCACAAGAATGACTTACATATCACTTTGAAACACCCTGCTGCAGCTCGAGCAGAGTATTCCGACTCCGATCCTTTGGAACAGGAAGAAGAAAAGAGATTATGTGGACTTATTTTTGTTGATTGCAAATACGTTGCATATGCTTTAAATAAGGTAATTGAAGAGATCTGTGCATGGGATGAAAATATGTGCTTTGTTAAGAACGGACACATCACTGGTTATAAGTATGGAGCTAAGAGAGAATCCACGACTTTCCGGAAGCATGAAGAGGTTTTACGTAAATTCCGTATGCAAGAGATCAACGTACTGGTAGCAACTTCTAACTTTGAAGAATGTATTGACATACCAAAGTGTAATTTGGTTGTTTGCTTTGATCCACCTAAAGACTACAAGTCATATAGTCAGTCAAAGGTAACATTTCACTTCTCATTAAATGCTAATTGTTATATTGTGGACTCTGCTGTTGTAGATGACATACGAGGGTTCTGCTATGCTTTGCTGGACAAGCTGAACAGATGATACGTTTATAGTGATTGAATGTTTGTGCTGTACATTAGCTCAATTCTACCACAAAATCAACATAGCCTGAACAGGTGCTCAGTGTGTAACATGTGTCAGGTATTGAGGTGTTTGTAGGGCAATGTGCGATGAAGTGTTTTGCTCAAGAACACAATGCACTGTATGGTCTGGGAATTGAAACTATGATCTTGTGATCATGAGTACAACACCCTAACCAGTTGTATTTATTGTTGTAAATAAATACTTTCTTTATTCTTCTTCGCTGCTCAGCATTAACCCTTCAACATTTAAACTAACCATATCTGGCCGAAATATTCTGCCTGTTTTATGTTCAAACCAGAGAGATCCAGCCTATCACACCTACCCTAAAATGTCATTCTTAAAATATTAAATCTAAATTATTTAGATTTTAAAATTTCCAGTAAATGTTTATAATACAGTTAATTTTGATAAATTAAATTAAATTGAATTTTTCCCTGTAGATTTGGATTTTTATCCCTAATATTATTATTATTATTATTATTATTATTATAATTATATATATATATATATATCATCATCATCATCGTTTAACGTCTGCTTTCCATGCTAGCATGGGTTGGACGATTTGACTGAGGACTTATACTTATACATGCACTTATACAAATTATATTCTACAGGCTCGTGCACGTGCTCGGAATGCAAGTTTCCTCATGCTAATTGATAGTGAAAAAGCACGACCATTTTTAACAGAACTCAATACATACAAAAGAATAGAACAGGTAAATAATTTAATTTAATTGTTTATTTTTTTTTATATCTTGATGGAAATCTGTATTTGTTTGGTGGAAATCTATATTTGTTCAGTAGTATGATAAAAAATTGCAAGATAATTCTTTCTAAGCACAGGTCTAAAATTTTGTTGAGATGAGGAATAGGTTGCTTGATTACATTGACCACAATGCTCAACTGTTAACTTTTTAATACATTGCTATATGAACATACATTTTCTAGGAAACTGGTTTTCTTAGAAAGAATATACTTTATTCTAAAACATGTTGTCTGGTGTGGAGATGAAATAGAGTATTCAGTATTCACCCGTTAAAGTATATATTTTCTTATTTCAGGTTTTATTGCGAAAATACATAAATAAAGCTGAGCCTTCCAAGGAAGAACTAATACAAACCCTTGAACAATACAACATCCCACAGTCGGTAGTTTTAAATACCAATAACAACACAAACAACAACAACAACAACAACAATTCTACTTCTCCCATTACACTGTTTTCAGCCATCTCTATTGTTAACAGGTCAGTTAAACAAACTCTCTCCAAATTCTCTATCAAGAAATTATTATTTTCTACTCTAGGCACAAGGACAGAAATTTTGGGGGAGAGGGGCTGGTCAATTAGAGATCAGTGTAAACAACTAGCCCCCTTCCACAA
This sequence comes from Octopus bimaculoides, assembly GCF_046866305.1. Classification (NCBI taxonomy): domain Eukaryota; kingdom Metazoa; phylum Mollusca; class Cephalopoda; order Octopoda; family Octopodidae; genus Octopus; species Octopus bimaculoides. The sequence goes on from NC_142938.1 coordinate 7,268,038, forward strand.
GATTTCAGGCCTTGTGCCTGTAGTGGAAAGGATTCTTGTAACTAACAGAGACACTGCCCTTCATGCTGTCTTCTGCTAGTATATGTTTTGTTTGTTTTTTGAAACTGCTGCAATCATTGTCATCATCATCGTCATCATTGTCGTTTAACGTCCACTTTCTGTGCAAGCATGGGTTTGATGCTTTGACTGACAAATGTTAAGCTGGGAGGCTGCACCAACCCACCAACCTGATTTGGCAAGATATCTACAGCTGGATGCCCTTCCTAGCACCAACCATTCCTAGAGTGTGGTAGGTGCTTTTTTACGTTCCACTGGCACGGGTGCCAGTCAAACGGCACTGGCATCAGCCACACTGAAATGGTGCTTTTTATGTGCCACTGACATGGGTGCCAGTCAAGCAGCACTCGCATCGACCACGCTCAAATAGTGTTGTTTTACGTGCCACTGGCACAGGTACCAGTCAGGCAGCAGTGGCTTATAGAATGAAATAAACCTTGGGGGCTTTGATTTCTCTATAACCCAGACAAGCCAATGCCAGTATATTGTTATATGAATGTATATTTTCCAGGAGACTGTTTCCTGTATGAGCAATGTCTAATTACCTAAGAATATTTAGTGGAGGAGGATTGAGATTGTCCAGTTTTATCTTCCCCTCAAAGCAATATAAAGATTTCACTTCAGCAAGGCATGATGGTGTTTAATATGAAGGACAGCCTGTTCTTGAAAGCCATCTAAATTATCATTCACCTGAGGCTGCTCCCCTTGGGGAAGGGAACTGGCTGGTGTCACATAAAAAGCACTCAAGCTGTTACCATGTAAAAGTGCTTGTGCAGTGCCACTGTAAAAGCACCCAGGCATGCACTTGAAAGTGGTTGGTGTTAGGAAGGGCATCCAGCCTTAGAAACCATGCCAAATCAGACTGGAACTTGATGCAGCTCCCCAGCTTGCCAATTCTAGTCAGACCAACCCATGCCAACATGGAAACGAGCATCAAATGAGGATGATGATGATGATGATAATTTTGGACAGATGATATTCTGGCATCTAGTCACCACCATCTCTAGCTTCTTTCCAGTTATTCCCACCCACTCTTATACAATGTGGGGTGACCATGTATGTCTTCTATAACAAGACACCTGGGTTACCCCCTCCATCCACCACTACCACTTAGTTGAGAGGTCTTATTCCTTTTCATGTTCTTTCTTTTCTGACAATCTCACTGGTGTTAGTAGCAAAAATAAAAAGAACAATGAAAAAAACATCCAGTACATATTGGCATTAAAAAGGGCATCCAGCCATAGAATCCATCCCAAAGCTGACACTGGAGCTTCATGCAGCCCCACAGCCCTCTGGATCCTGTCAAACCATTCAACCTATGATAGCGTGAAAAATTGATGTTAAATAAAGATGATGATGGTGACGATGATGATATACTATTATTGTAATTGAAAGTTTAGTATTTTCTGTGATAAATAAACAATAAACAAAGAAATTGTTCACCTTACAAATTATTTTCTGTATATTTTTTTCTTCAGATACTGTGCTAAGTTACCTAGTGATGCCTTTACTCACCTCACACCCAAATGCACTGTTGAAAAGGTCAATGTTGATAATGAAACCCATTATGTTGCTACTCTTAAACTACCAATCAATTCTCCAGTGAAGAAAGATGTTCAAGTATGTTACAAAACTGCTTAACTTTTCTCTGCTTCATAACTTTCCAAATTCATTTCAGTGTTTATTCATTCTCTACACAACGGGGTGCTGGAAAATTCTTGGCTTTGGGTTGAAAAAGTATACAGGAGGATCAGTTAATTATGAGAAATACAGTTGGTTTGAATTTGCTGCAGAAAGTCGTCTGTGTTTGTGGTAGTAGTTGGGGTGGCGGGGGTGGGGGTAGAATGCAGCTTGGGTGCCAAGTGAGTGGCCGCCCAAAATAGTTTGGGAACCACTGATCTAACCTATGGAACAAATAGATATGAAAAAAAAAACAACTGGCTTCTCAAGATATTACATAGTGAAATTGGTTTTGATTATTAAATGACAGATAAAATGGGTAGAAAAGGCTAAAGAAAATTTAATATAAATTTGAGGAATATTGCTAAAATCAGAGCTGATTTGATATCAAATATATAATTTGATAAAATGTGATTAATTCGACCTTTATTAACTTATGAACTATTAAAAATGATTGTTGTAAAAATTCCATGAAATGTTGAACTGAAATTATATTTATTTTTACTTTAGGGAGATGTAATGCCAAGAGAAAAGTTAGCCAAAATGTCTGCTGCGCTCAAAATGTGCCAAGAACTCCAAATTCAAGGTAAGCAGAAAACTATTATTTGGAAAAATAATTTTTATACAGGCTTGGCTCTGTGGTTAAGAAGCTTGCTTCTCAACCATATGTCTCTGGTTCAGTCCCACTGCACAGTACTTTGGACAAATGTTCGGGGCTGACTAATACCCTGTGAATGGATTTGGTTGACTGAAACTGGCAAAAGCCTGTCATATGTGTATGTGCATATATGTGTGTTTGTGTGTAGTCTTCTCTTGATGTCATGATTGTAAATGAGCATCACTGTCATACAAGTGAGTTTGTTTATTTCCAGTCATCCCTGAAAAGCCTGTCTGGTCATGGTCAGATATTATTCTTTTCTACTCTAGGCACAAGGCCTGAAATTTTTGGGGTGAGGGGCCAGTCAATTAGAGGTCAGTGTAAACAACTAGCCCCTATATGCTCATTTTAACCAGCTGAGTGGACTAGATCAATGTCAAATAAAGTGTCTTGTTCAAGGACACAACATGTCACTGGGAATTGAACTCACGACCTTATGATTATAAGCCAAATACCCTAACCACTAAACCACTTACCTTCTCAGTAGCTAAATCCACTTTACATTAATATGTTTCTGATAAATTGACTATTTTTCTTTACAGGAGAACTAGATGATCACTTCCTTCCAGTGGGGAAAGAGATTTTGAAGCATGAAGAGAAAGAAGCCTTAAAGGATCCTCTGAAATATGGGGAAGAGGATGAGGTAGAGTGGGAAGAAGAGGAAGAGGAGGAACTCATTGGCTGTCCAAGACCAGGCACCACAAAACGAAAACAGTATTACTTTAAAAAGGTACTTCTGTGTTTTTACTAGTTTAGAGTAGTGCTTCTTTTGGGAGATGAATGAATTCCATATCACAAAAAAAAAAAGCAACATAATTTATAAAGAGATTTATAGACTAAACCATTTGACTTTTTAGATTCATTTATCAAACTTTGAAATCCTACCAAAAGTTTATTTTAGGAGTGGCTGTGTGGTAAGTAGCTTGCTTACAAACCACATGGTTCCGGGTTCAGTCCCACTGCATGGCACCTTGGGCAAGTGTCTTCTACTATAGCCTCGGGCTGACCAAAGCCTTGTGAGTGGATTTGGTAGACAGAAACTGAAAGAAGTCTGTCGTATATGTATATATATATATATATATATGTATGTGGGTGTCTGTGTTTGCCCCCCCCAACATCGCTTGACAACCGATACTGGTGTGTTTACGTACCCGTAACTTAGCGGTTCGGCAAAAGAGATGATAGAATAAGTACTAGGCTTACAAAGAATAAGTCCTGGGGTCGATTTGCTCAACTAAAGGTGGTGCTCCAGCATGGCCACAGTCAAATGACTGAAACAAGTAAAAGAGTAAAAAGTACAATTGTGTACAAGCATAGGCATGGCTGTGTGGTTGAAAAGCTTGCTTCCGAACCATGTGGTCTTGGGTTCAGTCCTATTGCACAGCACATCTGGTTGGGAAGCAAACTTCTTACCACACAGCCACAAAGAACAAAGAAACATACATTAAGCTTTATCCCTTTATCTTTTAATCCGGCCATATTCTGCCCAAATATTCTACCTGTTTTATGTTCAAACTGGCCTGATCCTGCCTCTCACACCTACCTTATAAAAAGATACAATCATGTCATCAAAATTTCAAAGTTACAAGATAATAAATGATTCATTGGAAACAATGGGAATAAATAAAATAAGAATTACATTCGACAGAGTAATCTGAACGCTAAAGGATTAACCCTTTAACATTTAATCCAGTCGAAATATTCTACTTGTTTTATATGTTAAAACTGATCAGATCCAGCTTCTCACACCTCCCCTACAATGTCATTCTAAAAATATGCAAACATACCATTGAAATCACTAAGCTACTTGATAATGTATGATTAATTCAAAGCAATCTGAATAAACAAGCAACAGATTTGACAAAGAAACCTGAATGCTGACAGGTTAAACACCTGTCTGCTTCATTCACTCACAAAAACAAGAATGAATTGTCCTAATAGTATATAAAATAATATATACAGCCCCCTATGTCCTAGGTGTTTATCAATATAGATCTTTTGAGAAATGAAATTATTTCTCCAGCCCTACTTATAATTGTTTATTTGTTGAATCATGCCTGTCTTGTTCAGACTTTTTTTCTTGTTGGATTCTCGTTTCCTATCTGACATATGTAATGTCTCTTTTCCTATCTGATGTATTTGATGTCTCTTTTCCTATCTGACGTATTTAACATAAAGTTAACTCAATGGAGGATTTTTTTGTTTTTTGTTCTTTATAGGCTGCAGATGCTCTGATTAACAACCATGTTGATACTAACCAGCTTTGTTGCTTATATAATATTCATATGGTACTGACTGGACCTATCACAGAAGAGCAAAATACACGTGGAAGGAAGATCTATGTTCCAGAAAACACACCAAGAGGGTTTGGAATCTTGTCCTTGAAAAACATTCCTCAGGTAAATAATAATAATAATAATAACAATGCTTTCTACTATAAGCACAAGGCCTGAAATTTTGGTGGGGAGGAGCTAGTTGATTACATTGACTCTAGTACTTAACATCATCATCATCATCATTTAACATCTGCTTTCCATACCAGCATGGGTTGGACAGTTTGACCAGCCAGGAGGCTGCACCAGGCTCCAGTCTGATCTGGCAGAGTTTCTACAGCCAGATACCCGTCCTAACACCAACCACTCTGAGAGTGAAGTGGGTGCTTTTACATGCCACTGGCATGGAAGCTAGTCAGGCAGCACTGGCATTGGTCATGCTCGAATGGTGCTTTTTCTGTGCCACCAGTATGGGTGCCAGTCATGTGGAACTGGCATCAGCCACACTCAAATGGTGCTTTTTATGTGTATTTTTCTAATGTTGCACACACTGAAAAATAAGAAACCATATAATTTTACTTACTTAAATTACTTATATGTAAGTTTTATTCATTTTTGAGACATAAAATGTTCGATAACCTCATCATACAATGAACCACTTTATTATTAGTTTTGAAAACAAATTAGGATCAAAGTTATAGGATGATATTGTAAGAAGAAAAAAATTATTGTAAAAAGAAATTAGTTTTAGTTTAGGAATTTTAAATTAATTTAAACATACAACTTCTCACCATGGAAACGAACATGTGACCATGCAGTCAAAGCTGTTGCACACGCTTCACCATTCTCCTACAATACGCCCAGTACCATATTATGATACAATGTGCTGTGATATTTCAGGACATCCGCCACCAAATTTCGGGCAGGGGTAGAACAAAAGTTTTCCATTATGATTTGTGTAAATTAATGAATAAGGTGTTCCGAGTTCAAATTCTGCCATGGTCGACTTTACCTTTCATCCTTTCGGTGTTGATAAAAAAAGTACCAGTAGAGCACGTAGGTTACCCCACCCCTAAATTGCTGGGTTATGCCAACATTTGAAATCAATCATAAATCTGTATGAATAATTTTGGGACAATTTCTCTCAACAGGTTCCATGTTTTCCAGTATATACTCGTTCTGGAGAGGTAACTGTATCTCTTGATATGGTTGAGTCAAACGTATCAATAAATGAAAGTCAGCTGAATAAGCTGACAATTTTTCATCGATTTGTGTTCAGCACAGTACTTCGACTGGAGAAGGATCCTATTGACTTTATGCCTGACGAAGCAAAAGTCGGTTATCTTATAGTACCTTTGATAGAAGGTTTGTATTTTTCTTTTGTAACTATCTTATTTCGTTTGAACTGGAAAATAAGAAGCAGTTGTATTTATGTGAGGTTTCACTTTTATTCTAAGGAGACTTACATGCATTACATTTCACACTATGTCTCCTTTCTGTATGTGTATGAGTGTATATGTATATATGTATGTGTTCTAATTGTAAGTAGTGAGGTTATAAAATCTCTGATTGGATTTAGAATAAATTTAGAGCTGACTTTTAACAAGGTTTTAAATGAGAAATTAAATTACCATCTAAAATGTTTTATTTCAAAAGATATTAATTATTAAAATTTATCCAAATTGCTGTTGAATAGTAATTGATTTCAGATTAAATGGTTGTGTTTGGATCATGTCTCAGTACTGTCTGTGCCAAGATCTTGCACATTTAGAATTTGAAACAAGATTAGCAAATGAAAATGCAAAACTATATAAACTTAAGACCAGTTCAAGTATACTTGCCACCAGTTCAAATATGTTTGAGTGATATTTGAACTTGTGAGGGCTTGTCACTGCAGTTTGTCTCCAGACAGACTGCAGTGACAAGCCTATACAAGTTCAAATGTCTTTCAGAGCTTGTATGCTTTCCTTCACTGCTTCAGACATCTACTTATGTAGTAATAAAAATGGTTAAATATAAATATACTGGAAATTTTCTTTGTGCAAGTGGGCTGAGCATTTATTCACCTAAAATTAGTGGATATTATAAAATTTTATATTCAGCTTCTTTGATTTAAGAGAAGCAATGCTTAAATATTATATACATCATTGTTTCTTTAAAAAATTTATTAAAACAAAATCAGTTGAATGAAAATATTTTTTTTCTACATGCTTATGTACTTTTATGTTGTATATAGATGACAGTGGACATCATATTAACTGGAATTTTGTGAATGAAGTCCAGTTTTCCTTCAGCAGAAATCATCCTGATATATATGATTCAAAAAGAGAGAAATTTAAGTTTTGCACTGAAGACTTCGAAGATGCAGTTGTGATGCCTTCGTATCGCAACATGGATCAACCACAGCATTTCTATGTTGCTGAGATCAAATACGACCTGAATCCAAACAGCCCGTTTCCTTCTCCTGAGCTTTATAGGACATTTAATGAGTATTACTCTAAAAAATACGGTCTTCATATCACTAACTTGGAACAACCTTTATTGGATGTTGACCATACTTCTGCACGTCTGAATTTATTAACTCCACGTTACATGAATCAAAAAGGCATCGCTTTGCCAACCAGCAGTGCAGAAACCAAGAAAGCCCGTCGAGAAAACTTACAACAAAAACAAATCTTGATTCCAGAATTGTGTGTGGTTCATATCTTCCCTGCTTCTCTGTGGCGTAAAGCTGTGTGTCTTCCTGCTATTCTTTACAGAATAAACTATCTTTTGATTGCTGAAGAGATTCGTGTCAAAGTTGCCCAAGGAACCAAAATTGGTGTCATTGAAATTCCAAAAGGCTTTCACTTTCCTAAACTTGATTTTGGTTTTGAAACCAATCCAGAAAAGATTATTGATAATAAAACTGAAAGTGAGATGAAGGTTACAAAAGCCAAGGAAAATGGAACCTGCACATCTTTGTCAAAGACTGCTGCAAGTTATAGTAACAAGCTTGTATTTAAAGATGCTAAAGAAAACAATGAATTAATAAAAAATGATTCAGAAAATCAGAAAGATATCAAAGAAATGCCAGTAAGAGAAATGGTAAATAATGTTGAGTGCAAGAAATTAAACTATAAAAAGCCTTTTATAAAGAGCAATTCAACAGAATCTCTACATAAAAGCTGCAATAAAGATGACTGCAACAGGCCTTTGAAGGATTCTAATAGAATTCAAGAGGCTCTTAATGCTGCAGCGGGAAAGAACAACTATGAGCGGAGAGAAGATTCCGTTAGTACCTCATCTAGCAGAAGTTATAACCATTCAGATTTTAACAATTTTAAATCCTGCTCTGTAAACAACAGCGAAGAAAGGAAATTTCAACCTCAACAATTTACAAATAAGAAAAAGCATGAAAAAGATGCACAATGGTCAAATGATAACATTAAAGAGGAGAAACTCAAAGAGGAAAAGAATAATAAGTCTTTCTCAAAATCTCCTTTTACTAACCTGCAAAATTCTGGTAGAATACCTAACGGCAGTAAAATAGATTTTAAGATAACTTTCGATATTGCAAAGGATTTGAATCCCAAAGACAGTCTTGATTCCTTTAAAGAAACCAGCGAAGTTCCGTCTAATGTTAAATTTCAGAATGACACTCTAAAGAAAGATCTAGAATCTCTTGATATTCGTTTGATTTGTGATAACAGAAGCTATCCTGAAGGAAATGCTTTCCATCAAATGGATAAGCAAATTCGAAAAGAAAAGAAGGCTTCTAAGACATTTGGCCAAATAGATGACTTTTATCAAACAAAGTCAACAAAGTCTGAAATGCTGAGTTCTACAAAAATTGTAGAAATTACAGATTCCGAAGACCATCATAAAGACAATAGTGACAAGCTTTCTAATGGCAACTGTGATAAAAGTGAATTGAAAAACATATCTCCTACTTTTAGTCCACAGAAAGCTCCTGTGTGTAAAACCTCTGTGCAGAATTCTAATAACCAAGCAGGTTATCCTCCAATTGTAGAAACTTGTAAAGAATTGAAAAATAATTTTAATAATGCTCGTCTTCATTCTTCAAACATAACCATCGCCCATAGCAACATGGATTCCGTAAAAGATGTGGAAGAAAAACTTTGCAGTAACTCAAAAGGAAATGAGGAAAATTTAAAAACTTGTACATCCACCACTTTCTCTTCAAATAAAGACCAACAATGTAATTCATATACAGCTAGCAATTCAAAAGATAGTGTTGCACTACACTCTAATTCCACTGCCACAGCATTTAATCCTCCCCAGGAGAAAACTTTATCAACAACATCTTCAGACTCTGTTTCTTCATCTAGTCATCAATTACCAACACCCACTTCCCATTCATTATCAGCGCTACCAGAGCAGCAAATGTGTAATCATTCTAATTCATCAAATCAGTCTGTATTTAATTGTACTCAGTCTACTTCTTCACCAACAGATGATGACAAAACATCCTCAGATTCAGAGATCACTCCATGTCAGACTGGACAAACTGTTTCCCACACTCAGGACTCTACTGACCAACCAGAGGTAGCTGTGCAAGATATCTCTGCTCCAGCACCTTTACATGATAGAGACCAAAGAGATGTTGAAGCTGTTTCACCACCCATAGTCATACATAATAATAACAACAACAACAACAACAATATCAATGTCATTCAAAGCAATTGCCCCATTGATGCAAAAGTACCCCTCTCTAACACAAACAAATGCATCACTCCTTTGTCCTCTCATGATAACGCCATCTGTGATAATACAAGACACAATTCCGACACCGATGTCTTTCAAAATATAACAACATTCAGTGGCCAGTCAGCAGCAGTAGATATGTCTAAAATATCTGACTATGGCCAATGTGATGACACAACCAATGCAAACCTTGTTTACAGCTATGCTGAGGCTCAGGAGAAACTTGCTCAGTCTTCAAACACTCCACCTCTCTTGTTAGATACTGATATTGAACTGAGTTGTTACATTGGTCCAAGTCCATGCATTATTTTGCAGGCGCTTACCATGTCAAATGCAAATGATTTTTTCAGCCTTGAGAGATTAGAAACCATTGGCGATTCCTTTCTTAAATATGCTATCACTGTTTACCTTTACTGTCAATACCCAGGTATCCACGAAGGAAAGTTAAGCTATCTACGGAGTAAACAAGTAAGCAATTATAATTTATATCGTCTTGGTCGTAAAAAGGGTCTTCCTGAGAGAATGGTTTCAGCTAAATTTGAACCTTATGAGAATTGGCTCCCACCTGGTTATGTTATTAATGAAGATCGTAGGCGCGGCCCCGTACACAAAGTTCACATTTCTTCAAGCAGCAACAAGCAGGACCCTTGTTCATCTGCAAATCAATGTGGAAGTGAATCGGTTGAAGAAGAAATTCTATCGACATCTTTTAACAATGAAAAATTATCATCAAATCTAAACAATGGCATGATGAACTTCATTGAAAATGACAAAATTCCAAGTCATGTACGAAAAGCAAATTTAGAACAATGGAAATTCAACCAAGAACTGGAAGAATTAAAACAATCACAAGAACAAGATGGTGTCAGTGGTTGTGGTAGTTCTACAAATGAAAAGCCACTTGTTCCATATAGCTTGCAAACAATTCATAGCATTCCAGACAAAAGTGTAGCAGACTGTGTTGAAGCTCTTATTGGTTGCTATCTGACTTGCTGTGGGAAAAGAGCTGCTCTTCTTTTCATGTCATGGCTTGGTCTAAAAGTGCTTCCTCAAAAGCACATTTTGCAGGAGCAATATGATGATGTATGTATAAACATCTTTCACTTTTAATGATTCAAAATTTGGTATTAACAGAATTTGACTTCAAATTTAAAATTTAAAACAATTTAAAATTGTTTCACTATTTCAAATAAATGTAATTTCAAGCCATGTTTTTAGTCTGAGGACAACTTTCTCCTCTCAACAAAAAAATGCCTGTTATAGATTATATTGCTATTATTTTCTGTTTAGGTTATTTTTTATCCATGTTTTTTGTAAAATTTTGATGTTTCATAATAATATTATTAATTATTCAGCTATACTTTTTTTGAGAGTCCTCTGCATGATTACCGAAGACTAGAAAGTCCTAAACTCAATAATGTCTTTATTTCATTTAAATTTTATTTCAAATTTGATGGCAATACTTCATTCAAAGTATGTAATGCTTACAGATACATTTCTATTCACATTTATATCATTATTTTGATGATTGTTTAATTATGTTCTTCAATATTTTTTTTTAATAAACATATTTAAACATTTTCTTACTTAAACCGTGCCTTGTCTTGAGTTAATTGGTTAATTTTTGTTCATTTAGAATATCACTGAACACCAACTGGATGAGCTGGAAACTCCTCTGTCACCACTCCTTACTCATACAATTAATGCTGAAGAAGTTCTTGAACGTTTACTTGATGGCTATGAAACTTTTGAGAAAGAGATTGGCTACAAATTCTCTGATCGATCTTATCTACTACAAGCTTTCACACATGCATCGTATCATTACAATACAGTGACTGACTGCTACCAGCGGTATGTTTTGCTATTTTATAAACCAAATTTTACTTGAAATAATTTTAGGAATTACAATTGTTGGTATTTCCTTTAGATTAATGTATTTAATGATATAAAAACACTTTGATATATATACATGCCACAATTTCAGCAGTGCATCTTCACATAAAAAAATTGTTTGTGTATTAAGGCATGTAATATAAGCACAACTTTGCAAGGTGATTTTTTTTGGAAAAAAAAATATGTGCATCTGCCATCAAATACAGTAATCTTCAGCCAGGCTGTTTACCTTTGTTTTTGAAATTCTTTAATTGACTTGGAACACAATTCGAAACCATGTGATCAGAGTAGCATTTGCATGATACTTGTAGAACTGACATATTAGTGGCAGCAGGTTGCATATTTGACAGGAAGGTCCAAGTAAAACATTAAATATTAGCAAAACAAAGATATTAATCACTGATTAGAATTTCTGTCCTCCCTCCAGCATTATAAAAACTGACCAGATTTGCTACACAGAGACTATGAAGGAATTCTTTTAAGCAGGGCAGACAAAGACATGATAAATGCTCAGACCCGACAACACTTCAGCACCTATTTTACTTTGTCTCAGTTAAACTCATTCATCTACCGCTAGCTTTTTCATTGCCTGATAAACTGCAGAGTGTGGGATGCTTTCAGCTGCTTTTTTTAATTTTTATATAACATATAATCGTCTGCTCTTAGCTGAAAACTTTTTCTTACAGTTGATTGCTGTGGTTGTAGTATTGAGGGAGGTGGCTTATGGAAGGTGTTGAGAAACAAGTGTATGATAGCACGATAGGAACAAGTGTCTTGCTGTATTAGAGATACATGTCTACCTTAGCTGGGAAGGAGAGAAGATAATGATGAAGTGTCAGGACATGGTCTTTTACCTCACTCCATAAGTATTTCGAGTTGATATTTCACTCACTGCATTAAATATATTAACAAAAATTCAATTATTGTATTTTTTTTACCCCCCTGTGTATGGCATGTCTTTGTAATCTTCCTCAGTGACTAGTCTATTATTATTATTATGTTTTTAACTACTCTTACTTGTATTTGAGTCGTTGACTTTGAAGTTGCAAGAAAATGTATTTATCAATTATCATGCGTTAAAATTTCCAGTACTGTAACTATTGCTAATGGATTTTTATCTCTGAAAAACTAACACAGCTACTAATATTAGTTCTTATTATTGATTTTATGTTTTATTTTTATTGATATATGTTTTATTTCTTGGGGAAAATCAAAGTTCACAGATAAAACTTACTCTTTACTGATAAGATTTTTCATCTTTTGTCTTGTTCAGTCATTTGACTGCTGCCATGTTGGGGCACCCCCTCGAAAAATATTTAGTCAAATTAATTGACCCCCAGTACTTATTTTTTCATTCTAAAGCCTGGTACTTTTCTATCAGTCCCTTTTTCTGAACTGTTTGGCATGTAAACACACCAGCACCAGTTGTCAAGTGGTAGTGGAGGACAAACACAGGCACATACACACACCTGTATATATACGATGGGCTTCTTTCAGTTTCCATCTACCAAATCCACTTGCAAGAATTCGGTCGGCCCAAGGCTATGGTAGAAGATACTTGCTCAAGGTACCATGCTGTGGGACTGAACCCAGAACCATGTGACTGAGAAGCAAACTTCTTACCATACAGCCATGTCATGTTGAAATTTTTTTAGAAGTGTATTATTCGTAATTTTAGGGAGGGGATGAAGGCTACTTCTGTGTTCATAGTAGTAGTCATGATGTCTGCATTTTGATACCCGGCACAAATCATGGCACATGTAACTCTTTTCCAATATTCAGCTGGCTTCCTGTCTTCCATGTCAGCTAACGTTTTCTTGGCTACAACTTAATCTTTATGCCCGCCAATGCCATTGACTATTCACCAATACATCAAGCTGTTCTGAGAAAATCATCAATTAGCCTAAACCACCTGTAAATTGCATTGGACAGTTGATAATTATTAATCAGAGCCAATAACTTGTGAAGGCACATGGCTTAGTGGTTTGGACGTTGTACTTATGCTTGCAAGACCACGTGTTTGATTCCCAGACTAGGTGGTACATTGAGTTCTTGAGCAAAACACTTCGTTTCATGTGGTTCCAGTCCACTCAGCTTTAAACGAGTAACTCTGTGATGGATTGGTATTCCTTTCAGTGGAGACGTTGTGATCTTGGTCACTTATACCTCATGGAAACCAGGTAATGGGCCCTATGAATACTAGGGATTGAGATGGTAGTGTCCAGAGGTTGAAGATGATAATGATAATGAATGACTTGTGATTTTTAATTTATAAAACAATACAAAATATGAATTTATTTATTTGATTTTTTTTTTTTTACTAGTCTGGAATTTTTAGGTGATGCAATTTTGGATTACGTGATCACTCGCCATCTTTACGAAGATTCTCAGCGTTATTCTCCTGGGGTTCTCACTGACCTGCGATCAGCTCTAGTCAATAACAACATTTTTGCTGCATTAGCTGTCAAATGGAACTTCCATAAGTTTTTCAAAGCCATATCTCCGGAACTGTTTAATGTGATTGAAAGGTTTGTTGCTCGCCAAAAGGAAAAGGAAGATGAAATTGATTTTGATGAAGAAGTAAGTGTTCTTAATGATATTCCTGTTTTAATTCTCTGATCTCTGTACCTAACTGTGGAGTTTGTAAATCCTATCAAAATTTTATGGGTTTCTACTTATTATTTTTTTAATGATGTCTAAACCAAAGATCAGACTTTTATTATAACTTGTAGATTTTCACTTGACCACTGTGAAGAATTAACACTTTACAATGACCTCTGCTTTTGGCATTCTTACCATCTCGTTCCATGTCCTGAAATCTACAATTCTCTTCACTCCTCTCCCCAAATTTTTCTTCTTTGATTCTGAAGCAAAATCCTGGTGAGGTCAACTTTACCTTTCATTCCTCCCGGGTCAATAAAACAAAGTACCAATCAAGTATATGGGGTCATTGGTACCAACTGACCCTCCACTCAAAACTGTAGTGTTTAAATCAGAAACAATTGTTGTTGTTGTTCTTATCATCATCATCATCATCATCAAGTTGGTACATGCAAGGATGGCAAGCCAAGTATTATTCTCAAATAATTGTCGGTTCCTTTTTTTGTTCTTTATCATTTCCTTGTGTTCCTACAATCACTGGTATCAGAACTACCTTGAGGTGCCATATTTTTCAATTTCAATGAGCAAATCTTTACATTTCCTCCTCCTCCTCCTCCTTATTTTTTTAATATATTTTTTTTTTCACTAATTTATTAGTTCCAAGATGAAGGAGAAGAAAGTCCCGATGAAGAAGTTGTTGAAATGGAAATTCCCAAAGCACTTGGTGATATATTTGAGTCTGTTGCTGGTGCTATCTATCTTGACAGCAACAGGTCTTTAGATGTGGTCTGGAAAGTTTACTATCGTATAATGAAGCCACAAATTGGTAAGAAAACTTTATTAAATATTTTGAATTGGGATAGAAAATTAAATGTTATGTATGTATGATTCTTTGCATGTGTGTGTATGTTTGTGTCTCCTTGTCTTGACATTGCATAATAGCTATAAATGAATGTCATTCACTTCTAATTTCTGTAAAATTATGTCTGGCCATGGGGAAATATTTCCTTACTTGTAATCAGGTGAGGGTTGGCAACAGGAAGGGAATTTGGCTATAGAAAATCTTCCCCAATAAATTTTGTCTGACCCATGCAAACATGGAAAAGTGGACATTAAAACGATGACAGTTTCCATCTACCGAATTTCACTAACAAAGCTGATTATAAATTAGGATAGAAAGCATCTGCTCAGGTGTCTCACAGTA
Source organism: Octopus bimaculoides (assembly GCF_046866305.1). Lineage (NCBI taxonomy): Eukaryota > Metazoa > Mollusca > Cephalopoda > Octopoda > Octopodidae > Octopus > Octopus bimaculoides. The sequence goes on from NC_142938.1 coordinate 7,283,111, forward strand.
AAGACGACAATAATTGCGAATTTCTTAACGTCTTGACCATGTTTGTATCTTTGCCTGTGGTTTGCTTGTTTAAAATATTATGAAGTTGTAATGAGTGCTTAAGAATAACTGTCAGTGATGTGTGGTAGGAAAAATAAGTCAGATACAATATTCCAGATTCAATCCAATTGAGACTTGTTGATTTAAGAACTACAACTGTAAAAGAGAACTTAGAATAATGATAACAACATTAGAGACAGGGGCCATTTTAAAAGCATTGTAAACCCCTGGACAACGCACTGTACTGGAGATTGGTTTTGATGGGATTTGACTTTTAGGAAAAATATTCTTCCATTTTTCTATCAAAAAATATTTGGAAAATTTTTCTTCATTTCTTCCAGAGAAATATTTGAAAAGTATTCCAAAGTCACCTGTACGAGAATTATTGGAACTGGAACCAGAAACTGCTAAATTTGAGTGAGTATTACTATGGATAATATTGGATTTCTGAATCACAAAACTTCACTTGGTCAGGACATTTTGTTATTTAAAATATGGTAGAGTTAACATATTTAATGCAAGGAGCATCGAAAACCTAAGATTTCAATTTCATTACTAATATATTACTGTATAAAGGCAGCGAGCTGGCAGAAACGTTAACACGCCGGGCGAAATGCTTAGCGGTATTTTGTCTGTCTTTAGGTTCTGAGTTCAAATTCCGGCGAGGTCAACTTTGCCTTTCATCCTTTCGTGGTTGATGAATTAAGTACCAGTTGCGTACTAGAATCAATCTAATCGACTGGCCCCCTCCCCAAGAATTTTGGGCCTTGTGCCTAGAGTGGAAAAGAATATATTACTGTATATTCAAAAGCAATGAGCTAGCAGAATCTTTTGCATCCTTTCAGGGTCGATAACTTAAGTACCAGTTACACACTGGGATTGATGTAATCGACTTAATACCTTTGTCTGTCCTTGTTTGTCCCCTCTATGTTTAGCCCCTTGTGGGCAATAAAGAAATAAGAATCCTTTGCATGCCAGGAAAAATGCTTTGCAGCATTTTGTCTGTCCTTTGTTCAGAGTTCAAATTCCATTGAGGTTCACTTTGTCTTTCATTTTTTCGGGATTGATAAAATAAGTACCATTTGAGCACTGGGGTTGGTGTAATCGACTTACCCTCTCCCCCAAAGTTGCCGGCCTTGTGCCAAAATTTGACCTTACTGACTGGTCCTTGTGCCAGTGGCACGTAAAAGCACCCACTACACTCTCGGAGTGGTTGGTGTTAGAAAGGACATCCAGCTGTAGAAACTCTGCCAGATCAGATTGGAGCCTGGTGCAGCCATCTGGTTCGCCAGTCCTCAGTCAAATCGTCCAACCCATGCTAGCATGGAAAGCGGACGTTAAATGAATGATGATGATATTTAAGTCTTTGCTCTCAGTGAAATTTGTAAAGATTAAGTCAAATTTTTAGTTATTTATTTTTTTGAGTGGGGGATTTATATTTTACTGTGATGTTGGGTGAATTTCATTCTTTTTCTTCTTGGCATTTTATCATCATATGCCTGAAAAGAGATAAAATTTATTCAATTTTTTCAAAAAAGAATCAATCAAAAATTGTAGAGGGAGATGTAATGCTTATTTGTTCACATTGCTTTGAATTAATCATGCATTATCTCATGTCTTTGAGATTTCAATGATGTGATTGTACATTTCTAGAATGACATTGTATGGTTGGTGTTTAATCTACAATCATTATTTCAAGACTCCTGATAATAGGAATTATATTTTTCAGGAAACCTGAGAGGACAGTTAATGGTAAAATCCGAGTTACAGTCAAAGTTGCCGGTAAAGGTGTTTATAATGGTGTCGGACGGAATTATCGCATTGCAAAGAGTGCTGCTGCCAAAAAAGCTTTGAGAATCCTTAAAACTATGCAATCACAAGGCTTCATTGCTCAACTATCAAATGAAAAGATGATGCAGGGATAACCTGGATAGATTGCTAATCAAGGTACATCTGTGATTCCATAATCAGCCATACGTACCATGACATGGCTGCAGATCATTGTTTCAACTACTTGGCACCGAGTGTATGTGTATATATTTGCTTACGTTGTGTGTGTGTGTGTGTGTGTGTGGTGGAGTGTTTGGGTGCATGAGAGAGAGAAAAACAAAGTTTAATTTGTATGTAAGAAGTAATCGAGGTTTAATGTCAGATATTGAGTAGTAAGTATGTTTATGATAATGATAATTTTTAATTTATGAGTGAATCTTTGCATTTTCCTGGTTAACGACATGGATCATAGTCTTCAAATTTAAAATAGAGCTTTAATTCTAAAGAGAAAGATCTGGGATGGCTTTTAGCCTTTAAGACTATTAAGGCATTGCTAATTTGTATTTTGAGTTTCTAGTGTGTGTGTGTGAGAGAGAGAGAGAGAGAGGTTGTCAGACTTGTGTAAAGAATTTGAAAAAAAGTTAAGTGTTTATATTGTGATTCAGAAATGATGTTTTAATTTTTTTTTTTTTCAAACACTTCGATTGCAAGACATAAATTGTAAACGTCCTTATTTACTAACTGAATTCCAGAATTAGTGAAATGGCTCATCCATAATTGTTAATTACATTTCATATCTTCATTCTGGTTTTTCATATTCCACTGTTCATCATTGTATCTAGATTTCTTTTGACACAAATTTGGAACTTCACTAACATTCAAAACAAACTTCTCATGCCCATTGTTTGCATACATTTATACTCAACCTTCAAAATGTGGTGTAAAAAAGTGAATAGCAAGCCGAAATTCCCTCTCTTCCTGTCTCTTTTTCTCTATTCTTCCTCTCAAATATAACTATTTATTCTTTGTTAAATATTACAAGAAATCATACATACTTAGTCCCAATCTAATTTTATGTAACACTAAATAATGATAAAAGAAATAATACCAGATCAATTTCTGAGCAATCAGCGTATCCACTAAATAATCCTCGACTGCATACCCCATTGCTCAACAACATTTGTAACTGTTATATCCATCAGAAGTTATAACAGCATCTTCTAGTGTTACTTCCTCCAGAAACAGCATCCTGTGTGTGAAGTACAGAAATATTCTCTCTGTATTGGCTGTGAAGTTTCATCATGAGTATTTTGACAAATTGTTCTTATTTTTTCAAAATTTTATCTAAAACTAAATCAATATTTAAATTAATCCCATGGGAAGTATTAAATAATTATCACTATTATATTGTTTAGCTTCTGTTAAGAGTTTTTGAAATTGCAGATTTCATTTCAACAAAATACATAATTAATGTATGAAGGGAAGATTAAAATTATCAATAAAATGTGATTTGTAAGAAGTTGATTATACAGTGGGGTGGGCAAAAGTAAGTATACAGTTTCTTAAAATACGCGTGGAATGTTCTGTTCCTTTCCTATTTCTGTTTTGCCCCAACAATCCATAAGTCAACTGAGGGATCTGTGGGAAATGTCTAGTTCATTGAAAGCCCCCTTTTTATTATTTTTTTTTTATTTCTGGGGACGTTAAGTGAATGCTTCAGCCACAAGCAACTGTATACCTACTTTTGTCTACCCCCGTATTATTTCAATTAAATTACAATAACTTATGATTTTACATCTTTACTATATTCTTTGCTGATTTTGTAATTCTGATTTCTTTGTTTTAGTTCCTATAGACATGTTAATTTTTCATAGTCTCTGTTAATTTATATCCTTCTATTCATACACATATTCAGTCTACCACTGTCACATACATTTCTTTCTTTTATCATATCTTCCCTTTACTTTATTATTGTTATTTTATTCTTCTTCTCCCTGTTATTTTATTTCTCTCCCCCTGTAAGTGTTGTGTATGGACTTTGAATTGGTTAAAAAAATCTTGCTATAGCCATTATCAACTGTCTGCTGCTCAAACAAAAACCTACTGTATCCTATAATTTATATTTTTTTATTAACCTGAAAATATGTTGTAAACCAAGTACTTCCAAGTTTTGTGTGATATTGTTTTGTGTAGTTTCACTAAAACCTTTTATTTCATCCATATCTCCTAATTTAGGAAGCTATCCTTTGAAAGAAATAGCTGTTACCGATTCTTTTCCTGACAGCTTATGTCACTCCATTATCTATTTGTCTGCAGATTTATAAAATGTTAAACGATGTTGTCTTGGTAAATTCTGTGATGTTTCTGGATGTTGTACCAGATTTCCTCAAATCTAATAACCATTTTCATTTACCAGTGGTATGATATAATATTGTTGGATACCTACAAATAAAAGTTAATTTTCTTTTTCTGTTCAGAATTTTATCTCTAAAATCTTCCAACAAAGAGAAAAAGTAAATAAAATATGAAAGTTATTTCTTCTTTTCTTGTCATTTTTGGTGTAATTGTGAATATATTTATGATTTTTTTTTCCTGATTCATTTTTAATATTTGTTTGTTCCAAAGCTCAAAATTGAGTAGTGATATTTTACGAAAAAGTATAATTTAAAAATAACTCTTTGTTGAATTTTATTTATGTTGTTCATTTCAAGTTGTTGTTTTTCTTTATTTGCTGAACCAATATTCCAAAATAATTGCACTCCAAATCTTTTATTTGCTTTCTTATCTTTGTATTTCTTTAAATATATATTTAAAATTAAAATACCATTACTGTTGTTGGTATGACCTTCAAAACAATATTTTCTACACATTGTTCTCTTCCAATACGTATTTATGAAATATTTCTTTCATCTACTCCAAGATTATTCATCTGCTAGTTTTGTGGACATCATTTTTTTTCTTAGTTGATTTATTTTAGTGAACTTCAGAGTTGCTAGTCAAGGTGAGAAAAACTCATTTTGGTTTTAAAGTATTTTAACTAAATTTCCAATAACTTGCATTGAAGCTCCTAACAGAATAGTGCTTTTATGAAAAGAATTTTTTTTTTTAAATGTGTGGAGGTAGTTAAGAGAGACTTTAAGCCAGTCTCATATAGTTCTATATCATGTTTTGTACAATCCACTATATGAGGAAAGGAGGAAAAGGTTATATATATATATTTATATATATAATGTATGTATACACATGCATATTTGTCAGTGGTATCATCTTTATAAACAACCTGTAGCATCCTGTGGATATTGAACAGCCTATACCCTTCTTTCATCAGGAACTTTACTTTTGCTTTCAATAAAAAAAAAAAGAAGAGAAAGAATATTTTCTGTAAAGTAAGTTACCCTACCAACATGTGCAATTTGAATGCTCCATGTCTCTTAACAAGAATTACATTCACATCAACATTAGTTTTATTATAAACCTCACATACACACACACACACTGCAAATAAAAATATTGAAAATCACCTTTATATTTAAAGATCTTTTTGAAGACCACAGCATTTTCATTTAAAGTAATATAATGATTTTTTTCCAATACTTTCTTAGTTGTACAGTTTTATTGTATGTAATAGGTCATATATTTTAAATTAACATAGACTGTCAAACAGCAGGGAACATTGAAAATTTGATGATAATCTTATGCAAATTGTACTGTTCTGAGTTTTACCTGCTTACAAGTTGTTCTCTTCAATCTATCATCTAAATTATTATAAACCTTATAAATAAAGATTTCTCTTTATTGTTTTTCATTATTGTGGCAGAGTGACAGAAATAACAGAGTGCACTTTTAGTTCTGTTGATCTATGTTCATGCACTACCTTTTATCCTTCCAGGATAAAAAAAAAATGTTAAGTCAAGTACAGATTACATTAGAACCAACTCTACTACTCTCTATAGACTCATTGGTCTTCACAAATAATTGTTGATAGGAAGGATTTCTTACATTGGAACGTTGCTATAAATTTATGAAGAAGAATAGAGAATAGTTGATTGAATCAACCTCAGTATATGACTGGTAGCTATTTTATTGATTAATAATGATTGTAGTCCTAATTATAATCCTAATTTACCACTCGTTTGCATTTTATCGATGTACTGTTTTAAAGTTCTACTGAGCAAACGCTGTGTGTGTGATGTTTAGTGTGGAAGAAAGTCAAATCAATAGGAGAGACTAATATTTTATTTTGGTTGAGTCAGTCTTTTGCTACACTGAGTTTCATGTGCAGGAGCACAGATGAAATTCAGAGTAGCATGAGAAGGACTCAACCAAAATAAAATGAAACTATATACATTTTACCTAGATTGGGTGTTGTGAGTGTTTTTGGAGCGAAAACACCTAAAGCTCCACAAGGTTCCAGCAGGGGATGGTGGCGAACCCTGCTGTACTCTTTCACCGCAACTTTCTCTCACTCTTCCTTCCTGTTTCTATTGTGCCTGTAATTCAAAGGGTCAGCCTTGTCGTTCTGTGTCACGCTGAATATCCCTGAAAATTACGTTAAGGGTACACGTGTCTGTGGAGTGCTCAGCCACTTGCACATTAATTTCACGAGCAGGCTGTTCCATTGATTGGATCAACTGGAACCCTCATTGTCATAACTGACAGAGTGCCACGTAATATATATATGTGTGTGTGTGTGTGTGTGTGTATATAATTATGAATATGAGGAAGATATAGTAGTTCTCAAAACAGATTTTTTAAAAACCATTGGCTACCGTTGTTTAATATCTTATGTATTAAGTACAGTTAATACAGAATCGTTAAAAATATAAATTCTGTAGACGGATGGGTTTTCTATGTGTGTCAGATGACAAAGGATTGCAATAAGAGATGACAATTTGTAAACCCATCCAACCTTTGCCCACTTGGAAAAACCTGACGTAAAATGATGCTGATATTATACCAACAAAATTACTTTGCCCTAGAAAGAGATAATGTAAACAGATTAGATTTTGACTTAATTTTGCTATTTATACTTTACAAAAGTTTTTTTTTTGTTTTACATTATCTTTGGAGTGGAGGAAAGGGTTATGCTCATGACTTTTGAAGTCCCTCTGAGACATTGAGATCCAATTGGTTAACAGTTTTAGCTACTATTTGTTGTTTAACTTCATGTCACCCTTGATCCAGCAGTGGTGGGTTGACAAAATCATTAGTGCATTGGATCAACTACCAAGCAGCATTTCTCCTGACATGTCATGTTCTGAGTTCAAATGTCGCCTAAATCGACTTTGACTTCCATCTTTTTAGGTTTGACAAAATAAGTACCAGTTGAGACTGGTACTTATTTTATGTGACAACTAACCCTTTCCCCTAAAATTACTGGCCTTATGCCAAAATTTGAAATCGTGAATCAGTCGACCTGTGATCAATCATGACCACCTTATGAAACACTACATTATTTAATGTCTTTTCCCTGTATTTGGCTGCTAGTTCTAGCAGGCTGGGCAGCCACATACAGGTTCCATCATTGGCTTGAGCTTCTCTTAGTGTTTCCTGATGGTACTTAACAAGTTCTTGAAAATAAGCTGATGATTACATGAATGTCCCTTGTTTATAAGTACCCCAACCTATTGGATTAAATTGCCCATGTCCAGTCCACTGCAGGACAGAGGCTTCAGCATATTCTCTCCACCAGAGAATGGCTTGGGATCAAACTGGTTTGATGAACTTACTCTGCCACTCTGGTTTGACATAGTTTGGCAGAAGGGTACAGGTTTCTCTCTCTGTACGCATACCCAGGAGAAGTTAAGTTGATTACATCGACCCCAGTGCTCAAAAGAATGAAAAGCAGGGTTGATCTTGCTGGAATTCAAACTCAGAACATAAAGACGGATGAAATACTGCCAAGCATTTACACCTAGGATGGTAACGTTTCTGGCAGCCTATTAAGGAAATCAATTGAAACAGAATTAGAACAGTGTTTTTAATAATTTAAATTACATGAGGTGAAGGCATGTGCCCTAATTGTTAGTGTTATACTCAAATCACAGTTTTAGTTTTCAGACTGGTGGTGCATTCTGATCTTGAGAAAACCACTTTGTTGCTATTATGTTAAACTATCGTATGTACAAATTTGGCTAAATGTGTTTTTTTTTTTTTTTTTCAATATTTAATTTTGCTTGCAATAGCTGGTTATTTTGGTCAAACTATCGTCTCTCCAGCTGCTTCAGATGCCAAGATTTGAAAATTACCAGCTCCTTGAAAACCAGTGTTGGTCTGTTCAAAGCCCATTTTATATATAATATATATATATATAAGAGGTTTTCACTCAGTTTCCGTTTACAAAATTCACTCACAAAGCATTAATTGACCCAGAGTTATAGCAGAAAACATTTGCCCAAGATGATATGCAGTGGGGTCACATAGTTGCAAAGCAAGCTTCTAAACCATACAGCCATTCTTGCTCCTATCAATGAGAAAAAGATTTTAGATGCATTAAGTGTTAGCTTTACTAGTTTTTAATTTATAACTAAAATTCCTTAGCATTGTTTCTTTTATTATATTCTCCAAAATGTTTCTGTTACTGTCTCTGGATTGTGTCCTCTCATTATTATCAACAGTACTTATAATCATTAAATTTAGTGTTAAGCTCAATGGTTTCCTATTTCTATATCTCTGTAAACTCATTAAAACAAAGATAAAAGCAGATTTGTATGATTGCGTGTCTCTACGAATGATAGTTCTTTTTTTTTCACATATAAAGAAATTTTCTCCATTTTCATCTCAATCTACATGCCACAAAACTGAATTCCAGCCTGGCAGAAGATAGCATCTCTAACATTATAACTTCAAATACTATTCACCAGTGAAACATGAATTGGAATGTATTGCATTAGAGCCCATTGTCCATTTTGTTATTGAACAAATAAAGAAGTAAAAATTGTGAGCATCTTTATGTTCACTCATTTGTTAATTTTTTTTTTTTTTAAATTAGTAACAAAGCCAAATATTGTTTAGTAAGAACCTGATTGCGAAGACCTGTTGGGGCAAGTGAAATCGAAATCGTGATGGCACCTGTACCAGTGGAGCGCTAAGAACACTGTCCGAACGTGATCGTTGCCAGAGCAGCTGTCTGGCTTCCGTGCCAGTGGCACGTAGATAGCACCATTTGTGCGTGATCGTTACCAGCGTCGCCTTCCCGGTACTTGTACCAGTGGCACGTGAAAAGACATTCAAGCGAGGTTGTTGCCAGTGCCGCTGGACTGGCGCCTGTGCAGGTGTCACATAAAATACACCATTTTGAGCGTGGCCGTTGCCAGTACCGCCTGACTGGCCTTCGTGCCGCTGGCACGTAATAGCACCCACTACACTCTCGGAGTGGTTGGCATTAGGAAGGGCATCCAGATGTAGAAACTCTGCCAGATCAGACTGGAGCCTGGTGCAGCCTCCTGGCTCACCAGTCCTCAGTCAAATCGTCCAACCCATGGAAAGCTGACGTTAAATGATGATGATATATATATATATATTCCCCCTGGATGGGATGCTGGTTCATCACAGGATTACTCATTTTTGCCTGTTGAGTGGACTGGAACAACATGAAATGAAGTGTTTTGCTCAAGAACACAATGCATCGTCCAGTCCAAGAGTCAAAACCATAATCTTAGAATCGCGAGTGCAACACCCTGACCCCTAAACCACATACCCCCATGCTGTACTCTCACTCTCGTACTGTATAGTGTGTTCTATTTATTGTTTCTATAACAAAGAGATATTTTTGTTGGTTGACAAAACAACAAAATATTTATTTTATTATTTACAAAAAAAGATGTCATGACAAATGACAGGAAAGAAATATTTACACCAAGAGAGTCAGTTTTAATGTGTGTCAGCAGTGATAGTGGATTGTTGAAGCCATTGAACTTTGTAATCAAAGTTGAGAGGTGTAACTTCCTCTAACTTGTTGACTTTATTTGTTTCACAACCACTGGTCAGTTACCAGATAAACCATTTATATATATATAGTCAAGTAAAAAGCACCATCCGAACGTGGTCGATGCCTGGTTCCTGTGCCGGTGGCACGTAAAAAGCACCATCCGATCATGGCTGATACCAGTGCCCCCTGACTGGCTCCTGTGCCGGTGGCATGTAAAAAGCACTATCCGAATGTGATTGATGCCAGGGCCGCCTGACTCGCTCCTGTGCTAGCATGGAAAACGTACGTTAAACGATGATGATGATGATATATATATGTGTGTGTATGTATGTATGTATATATATATATATATATATATATATATATATATTTAATAATGTAGAAATAATTTTTTTAGAGTGTGCTTTTTGGGGACTTATTGAAACACTGACTAATTATATATGCTTTATATATACTTAGAAGGTTGTTTACTATGTCCAGTCTAAGAGTGACCACTGGTTTTACACCTATAAAGCTCTTAACGGCATGGGTAACTCATCAGACTCGTTAACTGGAAGCATCTACCTTAAGTATTACTGTTCTAATATCTTAGAGTGTGCTTCTTTTCAGATTTATGACCTACTGACCGATTATATACATAACTCATAAACTCAACAAACACTTCGGAATTTCTGAGGTAGATCCAGTGACACTTTTATCAAAACTGTCGACGATATCAGGTAGCCTAAAAAAAAAACACTGAAAGTTCTTTAATCAGCACACTACTAACCGTATACCCAAAGTTCAGTTAAGAGGGTGTGATTTAAACTAGATTCGGTTGCTATTTCTAGCACTAATATATCTAGTTACTCGCTTCAATGAATGAATATGGTCGTCTGATGACTAAGATTGGGGCTTCAGACACGAACTACCACAGCCCGACACACTGCGTTCTCATGCTACAACGATTTATTTCGTCAGGATTCTTCTTGTGTTTTAGCTCAATTTTCATCTTCGTTGCCTGCTAGACCGTTTTTCGTCCTCTCAGACTCCAAAGATGCAGACACATCTGACACCCAACATGGCCAAAATATTATAGTTATTGCTGTTCAACTACCATCACTGACTCTCGTTCTGTTTCCATTTTTCCAATGGATCTTTTCTGTTTGTCTTCACTTTTCAATTCCTTCAATTTTGTTCCAATTGATTTCAAATTTGGTGTATTGATGTAGTTTTGAATGCAATTAATGGAAATTAAATTCATTTTTGTCATAAATGAATAACTAAAAAGTTAATAGCTTTTGATATTTGCAAATTTTGAGTAATTTTCGCCAATCAGAAGCCACAGACTTCTGATTGCCTGTTTCCATAGTAACAAGCCAAGCTTACTTGTTTTGTTGTCCTCTCCAGCCACGTGTAGTTTACGTTGAGTTTTCCTACAAGAACTGATCTACAGTTTGTTTTTATTTAAATGTTCAGTTTTTGTTTTCGTAACTTAACGTTCAATTTCAGTTTCTTCTTTTTGGTAATTTTTCGCATTACATGTCTGTTCCAACATTTCACATGACTTTATTCATTAAAACTTATTAAAACTTCCGTCGTTGAATGTGTTGTCTTCGTACTGTTGTCATCACGCACAAAATGCCAGCTTCCAAATCATCTTGAACGCCCCCTTCCCGCTTCAGTCATTTGGTGTCGGCTACCCGTAGGGTCCAAGCTTCACACCCAAAGCAGAAGTTTACGATTTAAGGAAAATAGATTTGGTAACTGTTTCTAACATATCTAGACGTCACGTTGACGCTTCTCTTGTTGTTTCATATGAACATATACATACAATACATAAGACTAGAATTGAGAGAAATTTGGCTACTCGTTTGGTAAGTACACTAAAATGAGCCCGAAGTTTGAATATTAAACGAGTACTTTTATTAGCGTTATACCATTTGTAAATTTCTTTTAATCGTAAACATAAACTTCAGTCATAACTGTACAGTTTCATTGCTAAGGGGTTTCGATATTTGGAAACTATTTCCAATTCAGGTTGTTAATAATTTTGTACTCTTTTACTGGCTTCATTCCTGTTGTATTTATGTTGCTGTTTTAACTTCAAGTCAGAAATACAGGCAACCCCCACCACGTTACGCAATCTTGCGTTCCTGAGTATTTTTACCGTAACTTGAGATAAACAATAATGCAGTGATTTTATAGTACAATACACACTCAGCCCGAATGATACTGGTGGCTGTGTGAGAGGTGGTGATGTAGAAGGAATTACTGGGAGCAAGAAGATCCAATACCGTCTTAAGGCGGGCGGAAGTAAAGAATACGTACACCCCCCCTTTTTCGGTGTAACCCTAAACCCTAAATACCGGGTGTGCGTATTCTTTACCTTTGCGTTTAAGGCGTACCCTAGGAAGTTGCTCGGAAGAGGGAGTCAAGATTTAGGGAGCCAGTGTTAATACATGTACGATGTGGTTGTGAATGCAGAGTCCTAATTCATTGTTTTGCCCAGGAACTTATAATGTTATGACAGCCCCAAGAAAGGTACTCCTATTTGCATTGTAGACTATCTCCAGTATCTGCTAGAGGTAAAGAACTTATCCAAAGTTAGTTTCGTTTGCAGTTCATCGTCTCTGTGCAACTCAGTGTAGGAACTAAGATTATTGTGATTCCCTTTTTGTGATGTTTATCTTATGTTCACAACTAGGGTAGTTTGCAGCAAAGAATTTGCAGACCTTCCATCACAAGCTCGTTTTTATTCCAGCATCATTAACTCCTCTTTCGACAAATTTTCTATGAGTAACAGGCAACTTTACCACGCCCATCTTCTATGATTTCTTCAAATCTTATACAGTTTTCTTGCATTACAATAACTTGATGAATAACTAGTAAAGTCAGAGATACTGCCTGGCCATATATTTTGCTGAATACCATCCAAAGCTGAGGGCCTCACTTGATTCCATGACATAACTATATTATCCACTACATCCATAATTTTTAGTTTTTTCCAGAAGCCTTTGACAGTAGGTTTATCCTCCCCATCAATTGCTTTTATAATTGTTATTGTTGTTTAAAGCTTTTCTCAGATAATATTCCTTGATGTTAGCTAATTCCTCTTGATCCTTTGAATGAAACAAAGGAATTGTGTTCTTGCATATGTATTTTACTCACATCATCAGAAAGTCATTTAAGCAGGAATGTTCCAGTCATTTTTCCTGTCAACAAGCCATATCCTGGCTTTATACCTTTGAAAATATATGGAATAAGATAATTCTTATTTGAAAAACAGCTAAGAATAAGAAAGGTCTCTTGGTTATAAAACAATGCCTCATCTAACCCATGCCAGCATGGAAAAAGAGAAGTAAAAACAAATGAACAAAATTAATGAAATGCTTATGTGTCACAATGTATTTTGGAAATAAACTCTTTGTCATCTTGAATCCTTTTTTTAAAACATATTTCTAATGCATATATTTCACAAATATGTGTTTCAGATAATTTTGAAAATAGTTCGAAATATGGGGGATTTAATAAAATAACTAATTTTGTCTCTCTTAAGCTGGTAACTGGGATACAGCTTAATCCTTTAGTATTTTATACAGCCATATTCTACCTGTTTTACATTAAAACAGATTCAACGTCTCAAACCTACCTTACAATGTCATTCTAAAAATATACAAACACACCATTGAAATTTTGAAGCTACAAGATAATGTGTGACTCTTTCAAAAGACAATGTGAAATAAATAAGCAATACATTTGACAATGTGAAATAAATTAACAATACATCTGAATGTTGAAGGGTTAACAAAACATTCTCGTATAAACTTATGGTAGGACATTTTAATTTCAGATGAACACTTTAGAATGAAAGTGTTTGTACCAAATAACCAAAGATATTCTTAGACAAGCTGATATTTATGGTTAAAGTTGTGTATAAACATCAAATAAGCTGACAGTAAAAGTAAAAAAAGAAGAAAATTATAAGGAATATATTTATTCAAGGCACAGGTATGGTTCTGGGTTCAGTTCCCCTGCTTGGCACCTAAGGTGAGTTTCATTTACTATAGCCCTGAGCTGACCAAAGCCTTGTGAATGGATTTGGTAGACAGAAACTGTTAGAAGGTGGTGAGCTGGCAGAAACGTTAGCACGTCTGGCGAAATGCTTAGCAGTATTTTGTCTGCCGCTTCGTTCTGAGTTCAAATTCTGCCGAGGTCGACTTTGCCTTTCATCCTTTCGGGGTCGATTAAATAAGTACCAGTTTTGCACTGGTGTCGATATAATCGACTTAATCCATTTGTCTGTCCTTGTTTGTCCCCTCTGTGTGTAGGCCCTTGTGGGCAGTAAAGAAATAAGAAACTGTTTGAAGCCTATCATGTATGTGTGTGTGTATCTTTATGTTTGTGTGTGTTTGTCCTCCATTACCACTTGACAACTAGTGCTGGTTTGTTTATGTCCTTGTAATCTAACACTTCAGCAAATTTCTCTTGGCTAAAACCCTTCAAGGTGGTGCCCCAGTAAAAAATCAAAGATAAAAGATGATACCACTTGCTCAAGAGATAGAGTAGTTCATCTGAAATTACAAATATTTGCTTCTTAATCTTTACAGCAAGAATCTTAATGTTGCTTCTCTAGGGTTCAGAACATTTTTGTTTTAGCAGTTTATATATATTTTCCTTAAAAACAATATATTCCCACAATCAAAAATAGAAGCTTCTCTTGTTTACTTAAACCAAGAAATGTCAGTCCAACTTGTCAAAGCAGTAATTGACAGCTTTATATTGACAGGAACCAATTTTACACAGAGGTGAATGTTTAAATGTGTAATAATAATATACATTTTCGTAGCCTACCTAGTTTTATTGATAAGCTGGTGAAAAGGTTTTATCTGAATGTTGTCGATATATCAACCCTGCTAACTAAAAGTAAATCACAAAGTATTTTTACTTTCTGTGCTCTAAATCCATAAGTATACAAATAGTTTATGTAGATAAGGTTCTTTATATGGCCTTATTGTCTACAGTCCAAAATATAGGACTGATGAGAAAATATTGAATAAAATGACTAGTGATTATCTCCACAAATTTGCCTCTATTAAAAGATAAACAGGTGTGTTAGTAATCTAGTTTATCTATGGTTAGGGGTCAGTATTTGGGACTAAATTTTTGGTACGATTCATGAAGCAGTCATGTGACCAATAAAGATCAGAGTTGATGTGATTAATTTCGGTGACAGGTTATGAGCAAAGTTTTTTCATATTTCTACAGTTAACTAAAGTTCACTGATTGAATTTCATAACAGATTAAATTCTTCTAGGAAATATAATTTCTAAAACTACAAACTGACTCCCAATAATTTCATTACTCTTTATTTATATGTGTATATACAGTGATTTCTTACCTAGACTCAAAGCTGTCAATACCAGTATAAGTTTATCAATATCACAAGTATAAAAAGCAAAGTTGATCTTGGTGAGGTTTGAACTTGGAATGTAAAGGAGCACCAAACGTTATAAATATTACTCACACACACAAACTCAATCATTCTTCAGAACTTACACTCTCCATTCAAAAGTATTTGTTTAAAAATGAGAAAATGTCACTGTAAAGAGTACTTAAATTTGGATATTTTAAAAATTAGATGCTGGCACAAGAGAAGAGTTTATATACGATAAAGATATTATTTGTTTGTTTGTGGACCTCTGAAAAGAGTGTGAAAATTTAAAAATATTAAGTAAAATTAAATAATTTCATTGAAATATTGAAAACAGTTTTTATTTTAGATTGGAAAAAAAAAAAGGATTTAACAATGTTTCGAAGGCATTTCTTAAACTTGTACCACCGTCTGTCTGTGATGACATCAACTACAGTGAAATCTTCCCTTCACAATGGATCTTTTAGTTTTCCAGAAGATATAGCCTTTCCTATGTATTTGTTGAGTAAAACTGCTGATTTTGAACACCAGACAGCATTGGTAAGTAATTCATAATGCATCTATTATAAGTATTTATATTGTAATTTATATTGTAATTTATATTGTAATTTGTGGAAAACAGTGGTGTTGGTTTACAGGTTTCTGACAGGCCAAACTCTGGTTCACTGGATTTCTAAGGGGCAACAGTGACAAGGGATTACCTTAGTTGATGCACAAAAACTATTTCAAGGGACAAAATTTGAACTACTTCTTTTTATTATTATTATTATTATTATTATTATTATTATTATTTTCTCACCAGTTGTTTCCTTTGGCAGAGAAGAGAGGCAGATTATTAATAGTTGTGGCAAAAGATGCTATTAAGATGGGGGTTCATATAATCAACTAGCCCCCTCCTCCATAAATGCTGGCCTCATGCCAAAATTTGAAATCATAATTGTTATCATTATTATTATTAATTCTTTTTTAAGACAATGAGCATGTATCAATCAATCAATTCTTTTTAAGGCAATAAGCATCTATCAATCAATCAGATACAATGATTAACAATATTTTATACAGGGTGCAAGAGGTATTTGAGGACATGTTTAGTAATTTACTAAAACAACTCTAATCTAGCAAAAACCAAATATATTTCAATAAAAAAGAATTTGGCGCATGTTTTTGATAATTCCTGCCTGAGATTTTCAACTCTGCAACATTTAGAAATTTTTAAAATTTCTAAACCACTGTGCTCCACACACATGGCAAAAATGACTGCCTGTCTTTTCACTTCTTGTGTTAGCATTTTATCTTCCATGGGAGATCTGAAAGAAATAAAACCCATTTAATTGGTTTAAAGAGAGTTATATCTGGATAATAAAGTGTCTTCAAATACACCTGGCACCTTGTATTCCATAATCATAAATAACTATTGACTGTAGAATGAAAGAAAATGCATTTTGAATATTCCTTTTGAAATTGCATACATTAAGAAACTTTCCTTTCTTTCTTTTTTTATGAAGATAAATGGTGAAACTGGCCAGAAATTCAGTTATGAAAACCTTCAAAAAGATTCCATTAAAGTTTCTAATTCCTTTTTCCGTCTTGGTTTGCGAAAAGGAGATGTTGTTTGTTTGTATGGCTCAAACACACCTGAAATGCTTCATATTCTTTGTGGAGTCACAGCCATTGGTGGCATTGTCAGTCCAGCGATGGCACAGATGTCTGTTGGTAAGAACTGATTTGTAATATAACATTACAACACACATTCACACATGCATTTTGCTTTTTTCCATTTCTACATACATGCATTTTGCTTGGTCTGAAATCTTTACTGTCTGTTGGTATACAAGAACATTTTACAATTTTTGAACAATTTGTGAACTGAACAGCTTGACTTGCATTTTTTTTATTTGGTTTCATGATTTTTGTTATATAATTTTGTTGTCACATGTACTACAGACATAACATGAACACATGCACACTTTTACCAGTCTAGTTTTGTTCATTTGACTTATGAAAAATACACAGCAAAAGGACTAAGTACAGTTCTATATTTAAGAGATGAGGAATTATGTACCTTATTTACATTTGACGGATATTTGTCCTCATCTTGTTTGTTGTTAACACAATGTTTCGGCCGATATACCCTCCAGCCTTCATCAGGTGTCTTGGGGAAATTTCGAACCTGGGTTCTCATTCCACCATTGGGAACCATTGGGAAAAGGTTGGAAAGCACTGATGTATACCATCATATGTCTTTTACTTTACCATTCTAAATTTTCTTTTTTTATCTCTGTTAATTATGATTATACTGATTTTATTTGTAGGAGAACTCGTGTCCCAGTTAAGAGATTCTCAGTCTAAATTTATTGTAACCACTCCAGAATGTATTATTCGGGCTAAAGAAGCAGCCAAAAGAACCAATGGTATTCAGGTATTTGTTACGTTTTTACTACTCTCTGCTGTTTGTTTACTCATGGTAAAATCAAAATTTGAAAAATAAATCTTTCACTGGAAATATCAAATATTTATTTAGTGGTTTTAAGTTACTGGATTGTAACTATGTTGGGGTACTGCCTTCAAAATCAGAATTTGTAGAATAAATCTTTCTCTGGAATCATTAAATATTTTTTATTGGTAGAATATTGGGGCCAGACATGCTGGATTAAATGTTAAAGGGTTAAATTTTCTTCTTGAAATTTTAAAGATGTCTTTATTTTCGTTCTCACCTTGCAGGAAACCATAGTATTAGGACAGGCTGAAGGTTGCCGACCATTTTCTGATCTACTCAAATCAGCAAATTTTACTTATCCTGATGTACACATTAATCCTCGGAAGGACACTGCTCTTTTACCATACTCAGCTGGATTATCAGGAAAGCCTAAAGGTGTAATGCTGACACATCAAAATTTAATTGCTGCCATTGAGGCACTGAGGTACGATCATAATTTACCTTTTTTTTTTTATTTTGTTTTAATTATTGGACTGTGGCCATGCTGGAGCAACACCTTGAAGGGTTTTAGTCAAACAAATCAACATCGGTACTTATTCAAAAGTCTGGTAACTTACTTCTATCAGCCACTTTTACCAAATTTCTAGCTTACAGGGACATAAACAAACCAACACTAGTTGTCAAGCAGTGGTAGTGAGGAACAAACACAAATACAAAACTACACACACACACACACACATGCATACACACATACACACATGCACGTGTGCACACACACTCACGCATGCACACACAGACAGACACACACACAGAGGTTTTAACACAGTTTCTGTCACTCAAATTCACACCCAAGGCATTGACCAGCCCAGGGCTATATAGTAAAAGGTCCTTACCCAAGGGGCCATAAAGCTATAAAATAATGCATGATTCATTCAAAACAATGTGAAAAAATAAGTATTACTTTTGACAAAATAATGTGAATGCTGAAATATTATCCTTCTGCGATTACTTGTTATGAACAATCATACTTTTATTTGTCACAATTTTACTTATTTCAGACAACCTGACTATATTACATTCGAAGCAGGCAAAGACCATAATGTAATGGTGTTTCCTTTGACCCATGCATCTGGACTAGTTATGGGTTTCGGTATGTCATTGGTACAAGGTGCCACCATAGTGACTCTCAACAGATTTGAAGCTCGGTCATATTTGGAATCTTTTCAGAAATACAAGGTACACTCGATTATTTTTTGTGATGAGGCTTGTTTGCAATCTTTATTTCACCTGTGAGGACAAAAGATAGTTATTTAACCGACTTTTATGGTATAAAATATTGCACAGGCATATTAGATGCATCCTAGCTGCAGCAGTACATTTTCAGGAAAAGCACTTAATATTAGCTTATAGACAATGAGCTGGCAGAATCGTTAGCACGTCGGGCAAAGTGCTTAGCGGTATTTCGTCGTTATGTTCTGAGTTCAAATTCCAAGGTCGACTTTGCCTTTTATCCTTTCGGGGGTCGATAAATTAACACAAATCAGCTATCAGCCAAAGATTCTGCTTAGACTGCAAAAAACATGCCCACAATGCTCATCTATCTAGTGAAGCTGTGTAGTTTTCTGTATAGATTTACATAAATGTACCCATCAACATAACACCAGTGAACAAAAAAATCTTTTTCACTGTTATGATTTTATTATTTACTGATCATATGTGATTAAATTTTTCTTTAGATATTATTCCAACCATGAAACAATTTCATGTCCTATGATTCGTTTATCACTGATTCATTTTTTTTTAACCAAACACTCATAATAGATGTATTATGTTTGTTTTTTTTTATAGTTTATGCCTAGGATAGCTACAAGTCTGCTCAATCAGGACAGACCTAATAAATAATTAATTTTTCAATTGGTTTTTAACCTTGCAGGGAACATTTACAATGGTAACACCATCAATGATATCATTTTTCAACTCCCATCCTCTTGTGCGAGAAACTGATCTTTCCAGTCTAAAGTCTATTGTAAGTCAGTCAGGATATCTGAGCCCTAATCACATTCAACAACTTTCTGAAAAACTAAAGGGAGTAAATATAAGACAAGGTAATTGCTGCTACAATTATAAATTATCTAGTATTTATTTGATATAACAGACCAGAAGACAGCAGTAAAAAAAGACAGTTTTATTCAATGACAATATGTTTAAACTTTTTCATCATGTATGTTGATAAAACCAGCTGTAAAATGTTACTTCTAAACATGAAGGGAGATCTTACTTATGATCTCCAGAGTACCTCTCAAAGACAGGTTCTGTATGTAAAGGTAGATTAGTTTTGATCAGCAATCACCTTTCTCAGAACCACCTTCAGTACCCTAGACAGACTCCATACAAGATATGGTATGACTGGTTCACAAGGTATGAATGAATTTAAACTATATTCACTTTGAACAAAGATACTTAAGACATAGGAAAATAACTGTGACTGTAGGATAATTAACCGTACACTTTATTATATTCTTTCAATAATTTTCACTATTCAATGTTCAAATGACACTTAGGTTGATTTCTGACAATTGATAAATAAATACCAGTGAGATACTAGGGTTAATTCAGTTAACTATATTCAGTCACAAATAAATCAGTCTTCTGCCTTGTGAAAAACAACCCTTTTAAATTTAAAATTTAATGCAAGCATCATATTTTGTCTACTTGCTATTATGGATTTTTGATTAAAAAAAAAACTTCTTCAGGTTATGGACTGACAGAAACATGCGGTGTTGGAATGGTAACTCCTGCAAGCAACATAAAGAATGGTTCTGTTGGGGTTCCAGTTCCTGGAATGGAAGTCAAAGTAGGTTCTTTTCCATTTATTTCATCAATTATAACAGCACATCAGAGATTTTATAAACATACAATCATATAAAGTTAAAGAAGTGATTTTAAATTCTCAATCGCAGGATAATGCTAATAATATAGCCTGAACAGGATAAGCTACCCCTATTTTGCAGAACACATTATCCTGCATTTGAGAATTTAAAATCGCTTCTTTAACTTTCTAAGACATCTCAACGCTTCTAAAAACAAACTTCGTTTGTTTGTTTACGTTCATCGTAATTTGAATTTAACATACAATCATATTTTCTGCTTTATCATCTTTGGTATGAAATCACAATGCTACCAAATCATCATACACATGTGCTTCAAAGAAGTATTGTTTCTTTTCTTACTTCTTATTCTTTTTTGATACAGGGTTCATCCAAAATATCAGTCTGCTTCTTTTCCTTTCCATTCTTTCTTTCTTTCTTTTTTTTTTCTTTGGTATACCAACCACTCAGTGTGAACATCTTTTTTTTGTTATATTATTGTGTGTGTGTTTCCATATTGTCCCTCTCTTTTCAAACTCTTATCTACCTGTTCTAACCTCTTACAATGTCCATCTGTCCACATCTCACTCCTCTCATTACATTTCTACTGTTTCACCTACCTTACGGTACACGTTGGTTGAAGGCTGGCAGCCAGTCTGATCTTACAACAAATGCAGGACATTTGCACATCGAATCCTGAAGTCAATAATTTGTGGCAAATAAATTTGATTCTCCCCATTGTTTCTTGTTACAACAATTTGTATGTATGTAGAGGTTTGTCATGAGCCTTAGGACTCATAAGGTCAGGGCTTCAATGCAGTTTCCATGGTGTATGTGTGACTGAGTCATCATCATCATATATATATATATATATATATATATATATATATATGCGAGTAAAAATAAATACAAAAAAGGTGGGGGTTTTTTTGTATGATTGTGTATAGAGGAATATATTATTTTGCTTAAAAGAGTTCCAACACTGTCTGTTTTTTATGTTTTATTTATATTCCTGCAGAACTAATGTGGGGTATAGAATATGGAATATACAATATATAATATGATATACAATATACAATATAAAATAAAATAACATAAAAATGGATGGCACCATGAAAGAAAGTATTGAATGTAGATGAAATATTGAGTGTTCAATATAAAGGATCAAATATATAAATATATAAATATAAATATATATATATAAAGGCGACTCGAGTTTCAGGGCTATTTCCCTTCGTCATGGCCGGTATGACAGACTTTACCAACCACATGGTTCCAGGTTCAGTTCCACTGCGTGGAACCTTGGACAGGTGTCTTCAGCTATAGCCTTGGGCCGACCAAAGTCTTGTGAATGGATTTGGTAGATGGAAACTGAAAGAAGCCTGTCGTATATACACACATATATATATATATATGTATGTACGTGTAAATGTTTGTGGTCTGTATTTGTCCCCCAACATCGCTTGACAACCGATGCTGGTGTGTTTACATCCCTGTAACTTAGCAGTTTGGCAAAAGAGACCAACAGAATAAGTACTAGGCTTACAAAGAATAAGTCTTGGGGTTGATTTGCTCGACTAAAAGTGGTGCTCCAGCATGGCCACAGTCAAATGACTGAAATAAATAAAAGAATATACATACATATACATAGAGAGAGAGAGAGAATGTGTGTGTGCTATGTTATCGTATCTATCACTTTTATATATAGAGATAATGATACATAAGTTTCTTTTATTCCAGATATGATTGTGTTGTCTAAATTTACAAGTAATGATTGTCGTTGCTATTATTTTTATCTCCATCCAGTTAATTGACTCAAAGTCTAAGACAGACATAACCGACGAACAAAAAGGTGAAATTTGCCTTCGTGGGCCAAGTATCACTTCTAAGTTCTGGAAACACAGAGACAATAATGAAGAAATGCTCTTGGAGGACAATTGGCTCAGAACAGGTAATGTCAACTAATGGCTACATGTGTTTTAATTTTGCATCCAATTAAATAGTTATACCAATCCATTACAATTTCTTAAAAACCTATAGGAGTGAGGCTTCTTTCTAGTTTCTGGAGCATTAGGGAAAGGAGAGATGTATATTTCCCTCGATAGGTGAAAGACCCTTGGTTAGTTTTTATTTAGAACATTCAATGTTCAATCAAGTGAGTTACCCACTCTTTAAATTAAATTGCTGAGAATTCCACAGACACGTATACCCTTAAACCTTTTATTACCATATTTCTGTTGAAATGCATAACCTTTGCTTTGATTGATACTGAATGAAAAATTTAGTAAAGTAGCTACTTTTATTGCTGTTTTTTTAATTCTCTCCAATGTCTGTACAATTGATTGATAGAATTCATGGCAATGACAAGTTTTAGCTACCACTGGAAAATCTAGCAATGTCTACACATATAAATTCTAGACATTTCCACCAAATCCTGCATCAAGCTGATGTTTTGACATTTATATTCCTTGGATTACTCTAAGGTGCAATGTATAGTTATCACCATCGTCGGCGGTGGCAGTGGCGTCAATTAATGTCCATTCTCCATACAAGCATGGCTGTGTGATGATTTGACAGGATCTGATGAGTCCAAGGACTCCATTGTGCTCCAGTGTTTGTTTTGGCATGGTTTCTACAGTCAAATGCCCTTTTAACGACAATGTCAACAAATTGTAACAGTTATATGTAATGATTATGCTGCATTGATGCATCAAATAAATGATTGAAGAAGAATAATATCAATTGCTTATTGAGATGGCTATTTTATTAATATGATTATTATGTTGTTAGAATATCTTAAAATGCAACTTCTTCAATTGTTTATTGTTATGGCCCATTGTATATGGCATTTAGCTTCATCTGTGAGTTACTACTAGATATATATATATAGTAATACAGTTTAGCTAGATAGAAGGAATGATACTTCTTGAGTTGCATATGACAAGCTATATTTGAAGTGAGGAAGAAAGGTATGTGCTCTTTGGTTAGGCACTAAGTGATCAAAGAAAAAGAATTAATTGCCTGATGCATTTTTATATTTTTCTAATTAAACTAAGCCAAGCTAAAAACAAAAGATTTTTCCACTGTATCAGTTCTGACTCATGTATGACTCATGAAAGATCAAGAGATCGACTTATTGTCATAAATTTCCTGGTGTAACAGATGAAAACAATAGACTGAGGATTTGTAAATTGTGAATTAGAGTTTTGAATTCTAGCTTAGAAATTTGGTACTGTTTGCTACACCCTTCCTAATAATAACCACTTTATACCATGTATTGGGTACCTTTCTCATGCCACCAGCACCAGTGAGGTCATCATACTGATTGCAGTCTGACAAATTCAAAGAGGAGATGAGGGTTAAGGTATGAGAGAAGGAAGTGAGGCAGAATAGGTTCTTGTTTTAGGCTACTCACATTTAGGAAACAGAAATGAAATGAATTTTTACTGTTTTATAATTTCAGGTGACATTGGAACTTGTGACAGTGAAGGACACTATACAATTGTTAACACAGTCAAAACATTAATTAAGTATAAGGGGTGCCAGGTGAGGTATCTTGCTTATTTCTTCATGTTTCATTTAAGATTTGTTTTGTATTTTCATGCTAAGAAATTGTTTGAAACTTGTAACTGTAGCCTACATTGACTGGGTTTATAGAAAGAATGCAACAAAGTTGCATTCTACTTCATGGATTTTCACCTGTCACAGGAGGTTTTGGAATCTAACACCTGCGATAGTCAAGGATTACTGTATGCATATATATATATATATATATATATATATGTGTGTATATATATATATATATAAATATATATATATATATATATAGATTTAATCAAAAGATTAAATGTGGTCCTTAAAATGTTTGTGGCACCAGAATTTGGTAGGGTAAAATCCAAAAACAAAATCAAGAGATTTAGTGAATTAAATTTGAAGAAAAGCAACAAAAATGTATTAGATTATAGCAGTACGTACGTTTTGTACAAGCTTCATTTATTTATGTAGTGAGAACACCACATAAGATGTGCAATGAAAATGTACTCCACAGCTGCATAATGAAAGTTCATTTCAGAAAGTTATTTTGTAAATGTGTGCAAATACAAGAGGAGATGAAGAGAATACCATCTTGAGTGGGCTGTTAATCAACAATCTGGTTTACATTCTGTAGGTTTCTCCTGAGGAAATTGAAGACCTTCTTCTACAACACCCAGCTGTCTTAGATGTTGCTGTGTTTGGCTTGCCCGATAAAGAAGCTGGTGAAGTACCAACGGCTCTGGTTGTCCAGCAAAGGAAAGTTGACCAGAAAGAACTACAAAATTTCGTACAAGGTTCGATTTTTAAAACATTACATATATAGCCTGGGATAGTCTTCTACATGGCCAGCTCCTGTCAACCGTCCTACCTCTGTATGCATGGAATCATTAGCACACCCAGTGAAATGTGGGCAGTATTTCGTCTGTCTTTACATTCTGAGTTCAAATTCTGCCAAGGTTGACTTTGCCTTGTATCCTTTCGGGGTCGATGAAATAAGTACCAGTTGCATACCGGGGTTGATCTAATCGACTGCCCCCCCCCCACCCCACTCTCCCAAAATTTCAGGCCTTGTTCCTAGAGTAGAAAAGAATCATTAACATACTGAACAAAATGCTTAGTGGCATTTCGCCCGTTGCTGCACCGCCAAGGTAGACTTTGCCTTTCATCCTTTCAGGGTTGATGAATTAAGTACCAGTGAAACACTGGGGTCAATGTAATTGACTATCCCAATTCCCCCAAATTTCAGGCCTTGTGCTTATAATAGAAAGGATTATTAGATGGATTAGTTAAAAAATTGGTTTTTCTATTTATTTTTCCAGACAATGCAGCATCATACAAGCAGCTGAGAGGTGGCATTAAGTTTCACACAGAAATCCCTCGTCTACCAGATGGAACTATATCACGACAAAAGATTCGTGACTGGTTTTTGGAATTTCATAAAAGAGCTTAAATATATTTACTATAATATCAAGTATATTTCTGAGAAACATTCCATGTAAAATATAGAAAAAAAAAAAATT
The DNA here is from genome assembly GCF_046866305.1 of Octopus bimaculoides. NCBI lineage: Eukaryota > Metazoa > Mollusca > Cephalopoda > Octopoda > Octopodidae > Octopus > Octopus bimaculoides. The sequence continues at coordinate 7,308,621 of NC_142938.1, forward strand.
ATTTTTGTAATTAAAAAAAATGATTCAAATGTAATTAATTACCTACAGACAGCAGTGTACATCAACCTGCCTTTATTCAAAAGAGAATTTTGTGCAGTATTAGTTTTTAAATATTTTAGATATTAAATAACCTGTTACAACAATGCTCTTTCCCACTCATCTCTTATAACTTGTGCAAAGGACAAACAACTTTAGTCTTTTAACAAATGGATTTTGTTATAATTTTTAAATGTTTTTTTTTAATTAAAATGTTTGTTGTATATTTTTAAATTTCTAAAATACTTTAATAAGCTACATAATTTTAAAATCTGTGCCCCCTGTTTCTATAAGGATTCTATTATTAATATTTTCTTATAGTTACGGCAGTGAGCTGGCAGAATCGTTAGCATGCTGGGCAAAATGCTTAGTGGCATGTCGTCTGTCTTTATATTCCGAGTTCAAATTCCACTGAATTTGACTTTGCCTTTCATCCTTTTGACATCAATAAAATAGGTACCAGCTGAGGTCGATATAATTAACTTAACCCCTCCCCCTGAACTTGCTGGCCTCGTGCCAAAATTTGTGTGACATGCAGCTGAGCGTTGTCGTGAAGAATTGGTCCTTTTCTATTGACCAATGCTGGCTGTTGTTGTCGGAGTTTCTTATGCATTTCATCCATTTGCTGACAGTACTTCTGTAATGGTTTCACCTGGATCCAAAAAAGCTGTGATGAATGAAACCAGCCACAGACCACCAAACAGTCACCATGACCTTCTTTGCACCACATATATGTCGTCCTCTCTTTCAGATTTTCTATCACTACTCTTGTGGCCTCCAGTCTTCAAAGTTGGTTGGTGTCATACCACTTCCTCTCAGACACTCATAACACACTTATCTTTCCTGCTCTTCTCACTCATATTCTCTCCCACCTGCCCAACCTACACAAATCACTACACTCAGTTTTTATTCTTGTCTAGAATGTCATCATCATCTAACATCCATTAGATAGCATAACTATCTAAAACTTGTCTGGTATTTTATTTTATTGACCCTGGAAGAATTAAAAAGAAATTTGACTGATTTGTTTTTTTCAAATCCTTCCCAAATCATACAGACTCATAGAGCTGGTTCCTCTGGTGTATATATTCCTCACCTGGATGGGATGCCTGCCCATTACAGGATTACCCATTTTTACCAGCCAAGTGGACTGGACCAACATGAAATGAAATTTTTTTACTCAAGAACACGTGTTGCTTAGTTCAGAAACAGAAACCACAATCTTACAACCATGAGTCCAACACTCTAACCACTAAACCATGCACCTCCACAAGATTTGAACTCCTGAACTCCAATCATACAGAGCAGGAATAAATACTGCAAAGTATTTTATCCAATGCTCAAACAAGCCACCATCTTAAAACATGTTAATCACAAAATATAACAACTAAACAAAGAAAATTCCCCCAAAGAAATCATTAACAGTTATTAAAATATTTTTCCGTAAAAATCACAATTAATCACATTTATTATTATTATTTTATTAGATTAATTAGCCTCTTCACGGAAGAGAAAGTCATTTGACAAAATATCAAATCGGCATGTAAACAAAGAAACAATTGTTTACTGTATCAGAATGTTCCTGAACAAAGCAAAAATAGCTGTTTTAGATCGGAGCTAAGTCTCTGCTTCATCTTCCTTCATTATCTGTTCAGTAAGTCTTTTTCTTTCTTCAGCCTGTCGAAGTTTACGCAGAACCAAACTTTCAAAGGCTCTTTCATCAGAGGTCATTGGCTGGTAAGAATTAGCTTGATAAGAATTAGCCTGGAAAGCCAACGGAGTTGGTATCTGTAAATATATATATATATATATATATATATGTGGATATATACATGTCAACAGGTGTAAGCTATACAATAGATTTTAATGAAATAAAAAGTATGAATGCAAAAAATATTTAGAGGATTTCCATAATCTATTCCCATATGCTTCTATTAATATGGAGATATTATTAATTTCACTCAATATCTAATAAAGTACTAGTCAAAATGGCAGTACACAAGTTTGAACATTGGAAAATCAAGACATCAGTTAAGCTAAAGAAACACAAATTTTACCAGTAAAACTAAAATGTATGAAAGTCTAACTCACTTTGTGAGGCATCTTTTTTGTTTCATTTTCGCATTCAGGCACAGTAGATGGAGGTGGTGCATCTATCCATGACAAAGTTAATGGATTGTTCTCAAGTCCATGTTCACACAATAAGGCTTTTTGCTGCATAAGTCAGAAAAAAATTATATCTGTGTTTAAAGAAAACAGAAATATGAATACAATCTATAGTCTTACAGTTCAAATAACTCTCCTACATCTCTAAAACACACACACAACCTTTATTTAATATGAATGGAACTTGAGGGAGTAAATGTGAGCAAAAATCATGATCTACAAGTCTTTACAATCAATTGCTTTGTAGTTACACACCAGAAAAGAACCCCCACTTCTATTTATGTATGTGGTGGTATGTTTGTTTTTTTCTTACTTACAAAATCATACACAAGACAGACCTGCACAAGAAGGATGAAATAATGAAAAACAGTCACATCATCATCATCATTTCAACCCTTTAGCATTCGCATTATTCTGTCAAAATGTAATGCTCATTTTATCAAATGATATTGTTGGGTTGGTGAGGGAGGCCACATCTGTCCATTTTGAACATAAAACAGGTACAATATTTGGGTCGGATATGGCCTGTTTAAATACTAAAGAGTTTAATGTCCTACCTGCTATGCTTGCATGGGTTGGACAGAATTTACTGAGATGGATTTTCTATGGCTGAATGCCTTTCCTGTCACCAACCCTCACCTGTTCCCAAACAATGGGAACATATCTGTTTTAGCATGGTTGCTGTGACTGGATGCGTCTCCTAACACCAGCCACTTCAAAGAGTGTACCTAGTACTTTTTATGTGGCACCAGCACTTGTGAAGTTACCAAGTCACATGCAAGACAAGACGCCCCAACAGAGGGAGCAGGGTGCAGTACTGAAGGAGGTGGTTGAATGATGAGAGGTTAAAACATGCGGTTCGGGGTGCGAGTCATAGGGAACGACCGTCCGATCGCCGACTACCCTACATAGTAGTCTGGACCCCCTTGGGGTATGAGGGTCACCTAGAGCGTGACTATTCCCCCGGGCCCGACCCGCAAACTCGCGAATCGGACCCCGTCACGGGAACGGTAGCGGCCGCGTGGGTCGTATCGCAGCCGACATGTCGCCCTTTCCATCGCGCCGGCGGTTCGGCGGCGGCAGTCCGCATTCTCTTTGCTCGCTTCCAATCGCTTCCTTCTCGCTGCCGCCACCACTCGCTCGGCCTGCTTCTTCTTTCTCGTCCGCCTAGGCCGCTGTGTAACACACACACACACTCCCGGCCGACAGCGCTTTCGATCGCAAACTCACGGGTACAGTACCGGCCGCGTGGCTCGTATGGCAGCCGACACGTCGGCCTTTCCATCGCGACGGCGGTTTGGCTGCGGCCGTCCGCATTCTCTTTGCTTGCTCACAATCGCTTCCTTCTCGCTGCCGCCACCACTCGCTCGGCCTGCTTCTTCTTTCTCGTCCGCCTAGGCCGCCGTGTAACACACACACTCCCGGCCGACAGCGCTTTCGATTGCAAACTCACAGGTACGGTACCGGCCACGTGGCTCGTATGGCAGCCGATATGTCGGCCTTTCCATCGCGCCGGCGGTTCGGCGGCGGCCGTCCGCATTCTCTTTGCTCGCTCCCAATCGCTTCCTTCTCGCTGCCTCCAACACTCGCTCGGCCTGCTTCTTTTTTATCTCGTCCGCCTAGGCCGCCGTGTAACACACACAGACACACACACAATCCCGGCCGACAGCGCTTTCGATCGCAAACTCGCGAGTCGGACCCCGTCACCGGTACGGTACCGGCCACGTGGCTTGTTCGGCGGTGGCAGTCCGCCGCCGAGGCGTCCGCATTCTCTTTGCTCGCTCCCAATCGCTCGGTGGCTTCCTTCTCGCTGCTGCCGCCACGACTCGTTCAGCCTGCTTCTTCTTTTTCTTTCTCGTCCATCTACCGCCTAAGCCGCCGTGTAACTTACACACACAGACAGACACACCCACTCGCGGTCGGCATCACTGCCCGGCCGACAGCGCTTTCGATCGCACCTGCGCTTCGCCGGCGGAACAACGCCGGCCGACCGACCGTCTTTCCACAGCAGCCGCCTAGTCGTCGCCCTGAATTCGGTCCGCTTTCGACTGAAACCTGCGGTTCTCCGGCCAACCCGTCTTTCTGCCGCCTAGTTGTCGCTCTCAATTCGGCCGCTTTCGATCGGCTCTGCGGGTACGCGGTGGCGACCGGCACACGGTCTCGCTCGATGCAATCAGTTCCCGGTTTGTCGGATTGCTGCGCGTCTCTTCAAAGTAGAAAGAAAGAAAGAAAGCAACGAGAAAATCTGCTTCTACTGAAATGGGACGATGACACACGCCCCGACACCGGTCTCGCACTTGGCAGCGTTCTTTTTCTACTACTTCTACTACTCGCCCCCAGCAGCGACCTAAGGAAATGCACTCCGACAACTCGCTCGCCGCGGCGGCGCCGAGCGCTCTCGTATCTGCGTTACCTTTCTTCCGTTCGTCTTCGTCGCCGTTGCCGTCCGCTCGATCGCTATTTTTCCTTTACGTCCTTCTTTCGTTTTCGCCGACCAACCACTAAGCCGCGCTTCCTCTCTCGGTCTCGCCCTCCATCGGTTCGCCGTTTCTCTCGTCACGCAATATAGAAGAGGATATGCGGTAGTGGCGGCGGCGGCTGCAGCTTCGGCCACGGCTACGAGAGTTTCCCCGCCTGTCCTCCCGCCTCGAAAGGGCGCATCGTGTCGTTCGCGAGAAGAGACTCAATAGATCGCAGTGTGGTAGCTGCTCTACTAAGCACGTCACTCCGAACGGCAAGTCGAGTCGTATGCAAGCGATCCTTTTCGTCTCGATCTCTTCGAACAAGTCGTGGAGGGGGCGGGACGTCGGCGACGACTTCGCGAGCGGCCGGACATAAAGGCCGACCGCTTTTCCACCGCCGCAGACGTCCCGAAATGGCAATTCCACTGGCGACGCTGCCGCTCGCCGCGCGTGAACGTGACGGGCGGACGGCGAACGCTGAGCTAAGGCATGCGCCTTGAGGTTGAGACGCTTTTGGAAAACAACTCGGGTCCGTCTACGGTTCCGGCTTAGAGGCGTTCAGCCGTTATCGCTCAGAGGCAGCCTGGCACTACCGCTCTATCGAGCGAGCGCGCAAACCGTTGCTCTGATCCCGCGGTTCCTCTCGTACTGGACGGGATAGCCGTAGCCGAGTTGACGTTGCCGGCGCAACCACCTAAGGCCGCAAGAGCCGAAAGAAGAAGAAGAAGCGTAGTCGGCTCCGGAAGCGCACAGCCAAAAACCGAACGCCGCCGCCGCCTCCGCCGTCCGCTCGCGACACGGGGCGCCGCGTACGCGCGATTCATCGATAGAATAAAACTAACCTGTCTCACGACGGTCTAAACCCAGCTCACGTTCCCTGTTAGTGGGTGAACAATCCAACGCTTTGCGAATTCTGCTTCGCAATGATAGGAAGAGCCGACATCGAAGGATCAAAAAGCGACGTCGCTGCGAACGCTTGGCCACCACAAGCCAGTTATCCCTGTGGTAACTTTTCTGAGACCTCTCGGCGGATGCATAGCTCGCCGCTGTTCGGAAAGGATCGATGGGCCACGCTTTCGCGGTCCGTATTCGTACTGAAAATCGAGATCGAGCGAGCTTTTGCCCTTTTGCTCGACGTGTGGTTTCCGTCTACGCTGAGCTCGCCTTGGGACACCTGCGTTACCGTTTGACAGATGTATCGCCCCAGTCAAACTCCCCGACCGACACTGTTCTCGACTAAGGGTCGCGCATCGGCTGTGCCGGCGCCCGCGAGGGCGCTCGACATGCACCGCGCGCTTCGCACCAGATAATGAACCACCGCTCGGCGACGGCCCGATCCCTTCTCCATCGAGTGAGCGAGGAAACTACGGAAGTGGCGGTTTTTCATCGTCGCAAACGCGCATGACACCCCGACGCGACAGAAACCGAACGGCAGACGACAACGACGACGATCGAAGCGCGGACGCGACGGCCACCAACGTCGACGAAGGGCGCCACCGCCGCCAGTATCGGCGGCCGGCGCGCGGGGCAACGCTAATGCTACCGCCTATGCTACGCCTACCGTGTGCCCTCACAAAACCGGACAAGAGTCAAGCTCAACAGGGTCTTCTTTCCCCGCCGATCCGTCCAAGCCCATTCCCTTGGCTGTGGTTTCGCTAGACAGTAGATAGGGAGTGGGAATCTCGTTGATCCGTTCATGTGCGTCACTAATTAGATGAGTCATAGTTACTCCCGCCGTTTACCCGTGCTTGGTTGAATTTCTTCACTTTGACATTCAGAGCACTGGGCAGAAATCACATCGCGTCTGTGCGGCTTGGCCGGCTACACGATGCTCTGATTTAATTAGACAGTCGGATTCCCCCGGTCCGTACCAGTTCCGAGTCGACAGTTCGCCGCCGGCCGCGCGTCGCGGTGCGACGACCGCACGACCCCACGCGGGAACCGAGGGCCGCGCGCATCGACGAGCCCAAAGCCGTGTCGCTCCACGGCGTCCCGGGTGTGGAGCTGTGTTGTTCGTGCCCACTACGCCCCGCATGAAACCGCCGCGCGCGACATGCGACGGCGGCTCGACCGCGCGTCGGGAGGCGCCGAACGCCGACGCGAGAGAAGGCCGCGCGCGAGAGGAGGACTGCCGCGAGGACGCGGCATGGAGATGACTATGCCGCACGCGACGGAGCCGCCCAACGAGGCCGTGAACTCCCGTTGACCGAAGGCGCGACCGCGCACCGACGCCATGAGAGTTGCGCCTTCCGTGGCTGCGCAAACGACGGCCGGAAAGGCGCCCGAGATGCCGAGTCCGACGCCAACACTACAGCCCCGTTCCGGCGCCAGCTGCAGCAGCGCGACGCCGAGCGAACGGCGATACACACGGCCCGACCGACCCGGTCCTCGGAGCCAATCCTTCTTCCGAAGGTACGGATCCATTTTGCCGACTTCCCTTATCTACATTGGCGCTATCGATGAGAGGCTGCACACCTTGGAGACCTGCTGCGGATGGTGGGTACGGACCGACTCGAGAGCTGCGAATCGTTACGGACCCGGATTTTCCAGGGCCGCCGAGAGCGCACCGGACGCGGCGCTCTACAGGTACCATATCCGTATCTCCGGACGAGCCGATTCCACGGACGCGGTCCTTTACGAAGAAGAGAGAACTCTTCCCGGGGCTCCCGGCAACGTCTCCGGGCTCGCTTGCGTTGCCATTGCTTCGCCTGGCCGCCGGCTTCGACGACAAACGCGTTGCTAGGAGCACTCTCCGAGTTCGGGTTCGGGAATACTAACCCGATTCCCTTTCGATGCGAGGCCGGCTGCATCTGCTACTATATTGGCTACAATCGCTTTCGTGACGGATCCGGCGCCTTTCGTGGAAGCTTTCGCCCGCTTCTTAGGACCGACTGACCCGTGCTCGACCACCGTTAGCACGGAACCCTTCTCCACTTCGGTCTTCGAAGGTCTCGTTCGAATATTTGCTACTACCACCGAGATCTGCACCCGCGGTCGGCTTCAACCGGGCTCGCGCCCGCGGCTTCCATGCACGCCGTGGCACCCTCCTACTCGACCGGGCATCGGAAAGTCGCCTCGCCGGCGATCGCGCAACTTGTCGCCCGGCCGGTCCGGCATCGGTCGCTCGCTCCAGCGCCATCCATTTTCGGGGCCGGTCGATTCGGCAGGTAAGTTGGTACACACTCCTGAGCGGATTCCGACTTCCGTGGCCACCGTCCTGCTGTCTATATCGACCGACACCCTTTCGGGGATCTAATGGGCGAAGCGTAGGGCACCTTAGCCGGACGTTCGGTTCATCCCACATCACCAGTTCTGCTTACCAATAGTGGCCCACTTGGCACTGTGCATTCATCGCAAGAATCGCGCAAAATAAATTCCAACGATTCGTAAACGGCCGCCTCCGTTCGGGAGAGGAGCGGCCAGTTTCACCCGTTCCCAGTTCGAGAGTAGATCGAGGCCGTCAATGTCCCAGGGGCCTCCAGTCGTTCGCTTTACCGGACGGAATTGCGTGTCGTTCTCCCGCTGGCTCCAGCTATCCTTAGGGAAACTTTGGAGGGAACCAGCTACTAGACGGCTCGATTGGTCTTTCGCCCTTACACACGGTTCCGACCCGGGAACGATGATTCGAAACGCCACCTGTTAAAAAAAAGAAGCGAGCCGCCACCACCACCGCTGCAACCGACGAGAAGACGACGGCGGCTGCGGCTGCGACAGCGGCCCAACTCTGTTCCCCCGGGCAGCGACATGTCACGTTCTCGCTTGCGCTGTGCCGTCGGAATTCGCGAAGTGCAGGCGGGCGGCCGCGTCGCTTTCGCGACTCGCTGCGTCGTGCTTGCTGAGGGCGAGGTGCGTTAGCCCGTCTCCGTCGGTAAGCCGTGCCTGCGCTTTCGTGGAGCGACGGGCCCGGTCGAGAGAAGCGCGTGGGTCCCGACGCCGAGGCGCTCGTCTGCGACCTGCGGACGCCGCGTGCCTACCGGCCCGACGGGAGCGGGTCGCGACGACGGATCAGAGGGGAAGTGCGTCCGATGCCGGCGCCCTGGAAATTGAGCGCCGACGACCGCCCGCGGAAACGAGCAGACGACCGCCCGCGGAAACGAGCAGCCGCCACCGACGCGTTCGTCGGCGACGACGGCGCCTTAGGCGGGGGTGAAAGTGGCAGCGGACTGAGTCCCCTCGCGATCGCGGTCCTACCCGTTTACCCCTGGGCGGTTTCACGGTCTCTTGAACTCTCTCTCCAAAGTTCTTTTCAACTTTCCCTCGCGGTACTTGTCGGCTATCGGACTCGTCCCCGTATTTAGCCTTGGATGGAGCTTACCACCCGCTTTGGGCTGCGTTCCCAAGCAACCCGACTCTCGGGCCGAAAAGAAACACCGCCGGCTCCGAATGGGCCTGGCAACCGCTCTGGGCAGCCCCGATCGAGGGGACTCCGAACCTAGCCGGGCGAAACGATCGACCGTGTACGACCCTTGCGCCACAGCTCTCGACGACCGGCGCTGCCGACGAGATTCGGCGTTGGGCTTCTCCCGGTTCACTCGCCGTTACTTAGGGAATCCCGGTTGGTTTCTTTTCCTCTGCTTAGCGATATGCTTAAGTTCGGTGGGTAGTCTCGTCCGAGTCGAGGGCAGCATTAGCTTAGGAAAAAAAAAATCGCTGCGGCAAGCCGCATTCGATTCGTCGTCGTCGTCGTCCGGCACGAACGCTCGCAAACGAGATCCACAGAGCGAACACCGACCGAAGATGCAGACGGCTGCGGCGGCAACGGCCGCCACGGAGTAATGAGAGGAGGCAACGACGGCGAGGGCGGCAGGCAGAAGAGTGCGCACGAACGGCGGACGGTGCGTTCCCTGCTGCTACCGCGGCTGTCGGCCGCTCCGTGGCGTGTCGCAGCGATGACGGTCTGGCATTGCGGGAGATGGAGGATCGAGCGGCGCGCGCTTGCTAGTCGGGCCGGAAGCAGAAGCAGTAGCGAGAACGAAAGGCGAGCTGTCCCGCTGCCCGCCCGCTTCCCCGGCGCGCGCCCTTTCCTGCGACTCCCGACTCCCCGCCGCTGCAGCAGCAACGGCGGACGGCTTTTTCGTGTCGTGACCGCCTCTCGACCGGACGGGGCCCCGGGACGATGGGATCCCGGGGCCGCAATGTGCGTTCGAGGTGTCGATGTTCACTGAGTCCTGCAATTCGCATCAGTTCACGCGGATAGCCGCGCTCTTCATCGACGGACGAGCCGAGTGATCCCCCGTCCAGGGTTTCGGTATTTGCTACTACTAGTGACTGACGACCGCCTACCGTCACTGCGGTGGCGGCGGCCGACAAAAAAAGAAGCGAACGGAAACGAAACAAGACGACGGCGACTGCCGAAGCCCGTCTTCTGCGGTTTCGCTCTTCCGCAACGACCGGAGGCGCTGGCCGACGCGGGGGCGAGGAAAGGAAGGAAGACAAGAGAGATATTGAGTTTGATGGAGCCGCAAAGCGTGCAGCACTGTCGGCCTAACGCACTGTATGCGGCGGGCGCAGGCTGGGTGAAAACTGCGCGGTCGGCAGCTGCTACTACAGCAGAGAGAGAAAGAGAAGGAAGCATAACGACAGCGGGAATGATTTGCGGGCTTCGTCCACCGCTGCTGACGCCGCTTCTACTTGCTCGTTGCTCATTGCTCGGCTGCGGCTGCACTGTTAGAGGGCCGACGAGTGCGAGGGGGCCCGGCCGCGGCTTACGAAATCGGCTGGATCGCGCCGGAAAGGTGAGGAGGAGGCAGCGGCGGCGGCGATGCTGGCTGACGCCAGGAAGGAAGACGAGAGAGATATTGAGGTTCGTGGAGCCGCAAAGCGTGCAGCACTGTCGGCCTAGTGCACTGTATTCGGGCGGACGCAGGCTGGGTGAAAACTGCGCGGTCGGCAGCTACTACAGCAGAGAGAGAATGAGAAGGAAGCATAACGACAGCGGGAACGATTTGCGGGCTTCGTCCACCGCTTCTACTTGCTCGTTGCTCCGCTGTGGCTGCACTGTTAGAGGGCCGAGGAGTGCTGGATCGCGCCGGAAAGGCGAGGAGAAGGCGAGGAGGAGGAGGCGGCGGAGCGGAGCAGGGCTGCTGCTGCTGCTGCGGTAATGATCCTTGTTATGACTTTTACTTCCTCTAAGCGATCGGGTTCGGTCGTCTTCTCCGGGCCATCAGAGAACGCCGCCGCGCGTAAGCGAACTCGTCGGCCAGATCCGAGGACCTCACCGGACCGTTCGGTAGTAGCGACGGGCGGTGTGTACAAAGGGCAGGGACGTGATCGACGCGGGCTGATGACCCGCGCCTACCGGGAATTCCTCGTTCACGGGGTTGGTTCCAGGCCCCGATCCCTATCACTAGAGGTGGTTCAGAGGTTTCCCGACCCTTTCGGGCCTGGGGAGACGCGCCGGCTGATACCTCCAGTGTAGCGCGTGTGCAGCCCCGGACATCTAAGGGCATCACAGACCTGTTATCACTCCGCCTCGTGCGTCTTTCTGCCGCCCGTCCCTCTAAGAAGCGCTGCGTTCGCCAACCGACTGGCCCGGGCGCGACGGCGTGCCGGCGCCGGGCTCGCGCGGGCCGAGCCGACCGGGTCACCGCCGCCGCAACCACGCCGCGTGCGAACCGCCATCCAACCCGCACACCCCGTGAGCAGAGCGCGAAAGGCTAAGAAGGCAGTTGCCGGACGCGAAGGAGAGCGGCGGCAACGGCAAGCCCGGGCCGCGCGCGGAGCTACCGACGACGGCTTCGGCGCCGCCTCGCTACCGGAAAAGCACTAATCGACGCGCTAGTTAGCAGGCCGGAGTCTCATTCGTTATCGGAATCAACCAGACGGATCGCTCCACCAACTAAGAACGGCCATGCACCACCACCCACCGAATCGAGAAAGAGCTATCGATCTGTCAATCCTACCGGTGTCCGGACCGGGTGAGTTTTCCCGTGTTGAGTCAAATTAAGCCGCAGGCTCCATTCCTGGTGGTGCCCTTCCGTCAATTCCTTTAAGTTTCTGTTTTGCAACCATACTCCCACCGGAACCGACTATGGTTTCCCGCGCAGGCTCCCCGCCGGGTCATCGAAGCGAACGCCGGCGGAGCGGCAGTTGGCATCATTTACGGTCGGAACTACGACGGTATCTGATCGTCTTCGAACCTCCGACTTTCGCTCTTGATCGAGGAAAACGTGCTTGCCACATGCCGTCGCTGCAGTGCGTCTTGCGACGATCCAAGAATTTCACCTCTAACATCGCAATACGAGTGGCCCCAATCGCTCCCTTCGATCATTGCCTCATCGTGAACGGAGACTGACGGATAACGCACGGACGAGGCCATTTTCCATCATTCCATGCTTTTCGTATGCAAGCCGGCTCTGAGCACTCTAATTTTTTCACAGTGAACGTACCGGCCTCCTCGGACACTCGGCGAAGAGCACCCTCGGAGGAACTGTGCGGGCCAAAACGACCGGGAGGTGGACGCACTACCGAAACGCGTGCGAGCGGCGATGCTCGCCCCCCCGTTTGTTTCCCCCGAATACCGCGAACCACTGCCACCAGCGGAGGTAGCGGCAGCAGCAACAGCGGCGACTGCGACGCCGGTGAAGGCGAGGCCGAACGATTGCGTGCTGATGCCGACCGACCGGACGGGGGACGGTAGCGGAGGCGGGAGACGGGCTGCTGGAGAGACCGTCGCAGCGACGATGCGCACAGAGCTCCACGGCCCGACCGCGCACACACCGGCGAATAGGGCCGGGAATGCGAACGGACTACCGAAGCAGACGCGCGCGAGGCACGCCCGCGACGGCGCCGTCGCCCCGAACGTGCTGGGGCACGTTTTCGAGACCCGAATTCCGACTACGAGCTTTTCAAACGCAACAATTTTAATATACACTACCGGAGCTGGAATTACCGCGGCTGCTGGCACCAGACTTGCCCTCCGGTCGATACTTGTTAACGGATTTGAAGTGTACCCTGATTCCCTGTTACCCGTTGCCACCAGGGTCGGCACTTACCCGGCCGTCGACAGTTGATAGGGCGGACTCGTGGGGGACCCGTCGCGCGAAGCCTAGTCGATACTAGCCCATGCGATCGTACTGACAGTTATCCAGAGTCACCAAAATCGAAGGTGCGTGAAGCCGTCGCACACCTGGACCCGCGCAGCGGCTGCTGCGACGGCCCGTACGCGTCGGTCTCAGTCTAATATTTGCGGCGCGACCAATGCGGAAGGCCGACCGTATCGTCGCGACCGGTGGGAACTGGCGAGCAGCCCCGGAACCCGGCGACTGGGACGACGCCGAGCGCGCGGAGGCGCAGCGGCGACGACCGCTGCCGGAAGCCGTTTTTCGGCCACTCCGAAACGATTGCGACAGCACGGGCTGCGGTCAACGAGAAGCGTGTGTGCGATGACGAAAAACGGCGAGGGATGGGCGAGCGCGAGGAGATTGCGGGCACCACCGCCGCGACACCCGGAGTTGAAGCCACGGTTGTTGTTCCGTCCCGGTCTAGCGGGACGAACACACGGTACCGCTCTCTTTCGGTGACGTCGCATCGCCTGTGGCGGATCGGGAAGCGACAACTAGCCCGTCCGCCGCGCCGGCGGCGACGCGACACGAGGTCAGCGGCGTAACCTGACGAGGCCGCGGGTCGGCGAGGAGGAGGAGGAGGAGGAGACGGAGACGAAAGACCAGAACGCGAGCAGTACGAACATAAAGGCTGCTGCAGCTGCCGGCGGCGAGCGAATCTGACGCTGCGTGAGGCGTGGAACGACGGCGACAGATAGGGTGAAGGCGCTCACTGCGAGGCGGGAGTCAGCGGAAGAATCGTGGACGCGCCGGCCGTGTAGAGTCGATCGCGCGGCGGGTCCGACTGTCGGCAGAAAGGAGAGGCAAGGACATGCCTTCGAGTCGGAGAGCTCGGCGTAGCGTCGGCGCGGGCGAGGATACCGATCGGTCGATGGCGACAGCACGAACAGTGTCTAGCAGTCTAAGAGATACATGGCTACTCCAGTCGGAAAAGAGGAGAAAATGGTGAAGACCTGTCAGAGTGACTAAGTCTGTAGAATACAAAATAAAATGTGTAATCCAAAATATAACAATAAACTTATCAAAAAGATTTATTTTAACTTACAGCCATAGTCAGGGACTTGAACTCCACAATTCCACTGCCATTTTTCTTACTTGATACAACCAGGGCAGTAACTTCCCCATACTTCAAAGAAACAGAATTACAATGGCATTTAAAGACAGTCATAAGCATCTGAAAATTTAATTCGAGAAACCTACAAAAATATGAATAATGTGATTGAAGCTACTCTTCAGAATCTAAATGTATATTTGAAGATCTTACCTTAGAAAACAATTCCTCCAAAATATCTGCTGTATAGCCACCATTTGAAATATCTCCTTTCTTGGATTTCCATTTGATCTTTGAGAAAAAGAAATAATTTATGCTATATTTAATCAAGACAGTTTCAGATTCCTTCCAGTTTCTCAAATTATTTGAAGTACACTTCAGTCACCAAACAGACTTTCTCATTTTATTTGCAGAGGAATCAGAGTTGATAACATTGTGACATATTGGTGAATGAGTTGCTCTGACCTCCTCTATTTGATAGTTTCTTATTCTGGAGAAACAGAATGCATATTGCTTCATTGGATTGATGCAAATGACCAAAAAAATAGAATTGTATCTTAAAGCTTTTCTCTCAGGAATTTGATAGGAAAAACACATCTGCAACCATGTCTAAAACAGGTCACCTTAACTGCACTTAGCTGTCAACCAAACAATGCAATTTGATGAGAACTTACAAGAAACAAGCAAATAGACTGAGTTGCTTTCCCTCGAATCAGAAAATATCAACCTAAATTTATGGCATGCTACAAACTACAGTTAATACCAGTCACATTCACGGTTAACTCAACAGTAAAAGTTACAAATATTACATATATAATTACAAACATGTTTTTCTTCAAAAATAGTCAAATAGATTTAAAATTAAATTACCTTTAATCGGGGAAGAAGCTCTGATGAAGCTAAACACAAAAAGAAATATAATCTACATATAAATGATATAAGGAAATAGTTCATGACATAGCAACAATACAAGCGACTAAATGATAACTATATAAGCTCACATGTAACTTATAGTTACATGTCCATACATAGCTAACTATACTTATAAATTGGTAACTCCGCTTCACTAATGTAATACTTGTAGACTATTTTTGAAAAATACAATGGAGACATAGTCATTTAATACAACAAATAATACCATAAATACAGAAAGTGAAACATGATAGATAATTACTCATAAATATTCATGAATAAATTGTACGCCTAATTAGTATTTATTTTTGTACATTTTTTTTCTTCTTCATAGTTTCACATCCCAGTTATTTTTCAGTTAAAATCAAGTATAAAATATTGTGGCTTATATGGTAATACTTTAGATTTATGAAACAATGTACATACCTTACTTTCATAGACAGATTTCTTTATATCTGAACACTAACATTTTTTTTCTTGAAATACATATACTTTGAGCATTTCTTTTAACATTGGATATATTATTGGCATTATTCCATGGCAACATAAAAAGCACTGGTGATGGTACCATGTAAAAAGCAGCCAGTACACTCTGTAAAGTGATTGGCATTAGGAAAGGCATTCGGTTGTAGAAACCAAGCCAAAACAGACTGTGGATTCTAGCCAAAACAGACTGTGGATTCTAGCCAAAACTGTGCTGGTGCCATGTAAAAAGCACTCAGTTCACTCTGTAGTGTGGTTGGTGTTAGAAAGGGCATCCAGCCATATAAACCATATCAAAACAGACACAGTAGCCTGGTGTCTTCACCCTGGCTGGCTCCTATCAAACCATCCAACCCATGCCAGTATGGAAGACAGACATTAAACAATGATGATGATGATCGGTGGCACGTAAAAGCACCCACTACACTCTTGGAGTGGTTGGCGTTAGGAAGGGCATCCAGCTGTAGAAACTCTGCCAAATCAGATTGGAGCCTGATACAGCCATCTGGTTCGCCAGTCCTCAGTCAAATCGTCCAACCCATGCTAGCATGGAAAGTGGATGTTAAACGATGATGATGATAATATATAAAGAAATACATTACTAATTACTTTGATTTGTCTTGGGTTTTGACTCTTCCTCATTCATTTTTTCCTGCCTCATTTGTTCGTTTAGATATTCTTGTTCTTCAGCCAATAATTTAGAACCTTCTTTCTGTAAACGTTCAATCTGCAAAACAATACAGGAAAAAAATTGAATCATCAGTTTAAGGTTCATAACAAATATCTATCATTCTTCATTTTTTAATCAAATTCATTCAGGTGCTGTTAGTCTTCTTAATTTTCACAATTCACATTCATAAATCAAAATATTTCTAGTAATCAAACAAAACTTTCATATAAGTCAGCATCAAATCAGCAATGCAAAATGTCTCATCATATCCAGCAAAATCATCTTCCTCATTTTATTACTGTGTAAAGGCTATTTATTTAAAAGCCTATTTTTGATGTCCAATTTCCCATTACCCACCAATAAATAAAGAGGTTACAATAGTTTTTAGGAAAAAAGTCATATTCCTCACCTCAGCTTGTAAATTTATATACGACGCTGCTTCTTTAGCTCTTTGTTGCTCATAGGCATTTTCTCGGGCTTCTAAGTCTTGAAAATATAAAAAATATGGAACTTTACGTTGATGACAAGAATAAATGTTTAATATTTTGGAATGATTTTTCTCCTTTTATTCTGGGGCAGTTGTTTAACCTCTTAGCATTAACATTACTTTGTTAAAATTAATGCTTTTTTTTTTTTATTCACATTGTTTTAAATTAATCATGCATTATCTTACAGCTTTGAGATTTTGATGAGAATTTAACATAGAATTTACAATGATTATTAAGCAATAACTTTAAAAGCCAACCACTATATACAACATGTTAATTATTAACTAAGCATTCAAAACAAATCTAATATATTCATTTAGATTGCAAGCTATCAAATATGAATGAAACCCTAAATAGTCCAAAAATATAACAATGATTTCTGATCATAGCAGCCTACTATTTGACAGGTGCAAGTGTGGGTGTGTGGTTAAGGAGCTTGTTACCAATCATGCAGTCTTGGGTTCAGTCCTACTGTGTGGTACATTGGGCAAGTATCCTCTAATATATGTCAGATTATGAGAGGTTAGAGTATGATAGAGAGGCAGGTACAGATACATGTTACACGTTAAAATACATATGTTTTTATATAACAAAGTATAAGACATCAGTTTAAAACTATTTACCTTCTTTGAGTTTTCTCCGTTTACTATCAAGTTCTTTATTTCTTACTATGGCAGCTTTTTTAGCTCGCCATATCTTGTCATACGCTGCCTGATAGAAAATATTTTATATATTTAATTGTGAAATAAAATAGTCATTCAAGTATAAAAACATAAAAAATCAAAAGCATATTTATAAACAATAAGATGAAACACTGAACAGTTGTCTTTTCAATCATGTTACCCACACTATATAGATATGTGTGTGTCAGTTGATACATCCATCTCTCTCTCTCTCTCTCTCTATACATTCACATGTTGCTATTATGTTAAACTGTCATATGCCCAAATGTTTTTTTCAATATTTATTTTTGCTTGCATTAGCCGGTTCTTTTGGTGAAACTATTATCTCCAGTTGCTTCAGATGCCAAGATATCAAAAATTGTCAAGGTGTAGTACAATGGTTTTGCTATTTTCCCTCTGCCAAGAGCCACTCAGGAATGATGGGCTGAGAAAATGGATGGATGGAATTCTCACTATGTCACCAACATCATCATCATTTAACGTCTGCTTTCCATGTTGGCATGAGTTTGACGGTTTGACTGAGGACTGGCAAGCCAGGGGCTTGCACTAGGCTCCAATCTGATCTGGCAAAGTTTCTACATCTGGATGCCCTTCCTAACGCCAACAACTCAGAGTGTAGTGGTTGCCTTTAACATGCCACTGGCACGAGGGCCAGTCAGGCGATACTGGCATTGACCACGCTCAAATGATGCCTTTTACATGCCACCAGCATGAGAACCAGTCAGGCGGCACTGGCACGGGAGCCAATCAGTTTTGCACAAACACACTGAAAACTTACCTTTGCTGATGTATCGGTTAAAACTTCAAGAGCCTTGGATAACTGCTGAAACTCTAGTGCTAGAATATAAGAAGAGAAAGAAAAAAAAAAATCACAGTAATATTGATTTCAAATTTTGGCACAAAGCCAGCAATTTTGGGGAAGTGGGTAAGTTGATTCCATCAACTCCAGTGTTCAGCTGGTACTTACTTTATCAACCCCAAAAGGATGAAAGGCAAAGTAGACCTCAACAGAATTTGAACTCAGAACATCAAAATGAATGAAATGCTACGAAGCATTTTGCCAGGCATGCTAATGATTCTGTCAACCTGCTTCCTCAGCCATCACATATTAGGAATTTCTTGTTCTTGAAATATTTTCATTTGTGTTAGCAGAAGTTGTATGCTCCTGTTAACTTAGACATTTGTGCTATTGTTTTATGTTAAATGAGAATAGCATCTATGGATGATTAGTAGAGTGCTTACTAAAACGTATTTGATCTGCTTGAAATAGCATCTAAATCTCTCTCCATGCCATACTGTCTTAAATAAGGACGACTAAAGTGGAGAAAGTAATCTGATGAACAAAAAGAGAGGATGGTCACAGCTAGAAAGGCTCCGATTGATCAAGGTAGACCTGGAGCTAAACAACAATTTATCCATCAAAAAAGCACCAATCTCAGGTTGTATCAGATTATTGATTTATTCTTCTCATCCTTAAACGAATGACCACTTTCCTGTTGCAGTAAGAGCTATCATAATGAAATCCTTTGAGAGACTGGCTTTGGCAAGCAAAAAATCCTTGCTGTCAATTTACCTATTGTGTAAATAAGTCTGCTGATGGTGCAATCTCAAAAATGTTCTGCTCTGCACTGAGCTAGGAACACACATATTAGATTACTGTTTGATAACATCAGTTTAGAATCCAATACTGTTGTGTCCACTGAGTCAGCAATAGGTTATTTTTACATAACCACAACCAACTATTTATTTGTGTAATAATATTTTACACCAGACGTGTATATCCACGTCATAACAGTTTGTTATTTTAAAATGTATAAATCATTATTACAATTTGGACTACAAAGAATTTTTCCAAATGGATTTCTCACCTGCATTTGCATTGTCTGGATTTTTATCAGGATGGCATTTCAGAGCTTTTTTTCTGTACGCTGAAATAATCTGGGGGGAAAAATAAAAGAACAAATAAACGTTATGTACAAGTAAAATTCCATTCAAACCTTTATTGCTTGTCGGTCTTCCTCTGAAACTTAGTTTAGTCATATTTATTAAAAGAGTCACTCTTTAACTTGAAATATCGGTAAATCTTACCAATTAACGCAATATTTATAACAATTAAGTCTGAAAACAATGTTTAAAAAGGAGCGAAACTTGACTGGCGCCATCCTTTCTTTGCACCAAACATTATCCACTATTTCTTTCCATCACAGATCCACTTTAAAAAATACTTTATTAAAACCCGAAACAAAAAAGTAAACATCTTCTCTGATTGTATAATCCAGTAAGACTACATACAAGTTCAAAATCCTTGCTACTAATACCGCATTTTGTCGATAAGCTGGAACATTTAAATTTGAATTCGAAGGTTGTAAATATTTTCGCAAACTTCCTCAGTTTCAAGCTAAAATATTAGCAAATCGCTCCATAGAGCTAAGGTTACCAAATAATAGAAGATTGACCAAATATTTCATTTAAGTTTATCCGGGAAGTGAAAGTAATATCGTAAATGTTTATAATTTCCGTTATTCCTTCTAATTATTCCCGATATGAATGGAACTGCAAATGACATTTGTTTACTATTTCCCCTCAAATCGTACAATTTCTGTAGACAGGTTAAGAATAAAGCCATACCTCTTTCTTAGTGGCTGTTTCATCTATTTGAAGGAGTGAATATAGATCTAATTTTGTAATATCGCTTGCTGCCATGGTTTGTAGTAAAATATTTGTTATTGTTGCATTAAAAGAAGACAAATGAATGAAAAATCGAAAGTTCCGGGAAAGCTACATGAAAGGGAGATAATAATATTTCAGCGAGAGTTGCGTAAATTATAATTTAATTTCATTCAAATTTTCGTCATGAATACATTTAATTTAATTTTATAAATAATAAAACGAATTATAAAATATAAATTTTTAAAAGAGAAGTAAAAAATAAACGATTTATAGTGATTTTTTTTGGCAGAGCCTCGTTTTCATATGAAAGTCTCACACGTGCCAACGACGTCTCTTCCTTTTAGTCGTACGGTGCTCCGTCGGGCAGGTAGGTGCAATCATCTCACATCAATTTTTATTTAAATTCGTTAATTACTTCATATTATTGTCAATTTTTCTTATTCCGTAATGTTGGTAACGTATGGTAGATTTTATTAAAGCTGTGTAAGTAGCCACAATCCTGCTAAATATTGAGTTATTACTGTTTCAAAGTTTAATCACTCCACGAAATTCCATGTGCGCCATTTTATATTGCTAATTCACAGAAAAAGAATTTGATTACAATTTTGTTAAAGATGTTACTATATTTTCTTCAGTGATGTGTCGTATGTTGATAATCGGTTTGTCTTTTATAAAATGTGGCTTGAACAGGCAAGTTTTAAAAACTGTAAGCAGTTAATTAAACTCGACTTCGTCTGTTGCTTCTTCCAATCTTACATCTAATAATAAATGTGTCCTGCCTGACACTCATAATTCGTGCAAATCTCAATTGACCTGCATGAACTCTATGCTGTGTGATATTTCCCACGGATATTACCATTTAACTTTCTTTCGTTGTCAACCTCTTGAATTATTGCAAAACTTTATTTTGATCGATATTCAGTTTGGATAGTACCGTTTTTTTATTTTTGCCTATTTAACCCTTTCGTTACTGTATTTATTTTGAGATCCTCTGTGTTTATCATTAAGCCAGTGTTAGGAACAAATTGTGACTAAGGTTTGGTGGAAGATTTTAATTCAGAGCTTCTGAAAACAAGACATTTATAATACAGAACCAGAGCCAGTTTCAGCCAGGTTGGTCACGAAAGGGTTAAACACAAAATGAGTTGATGACAGTATAATTACTAGTTAGATTTTAATTTTAATTAATATCAATTAATCATACGATAATATATTTTGTGGTTGCTTTTATTGTTTTGTTTTTCATTCTATTTTAGAATAAATAAAAATGAAGACGATTTACGCTGACCAAACTGTGAACGTGCCGGAGGGAGTGACAGTAAAAGTTAGTTCAAGGCGTGTAACAGTTACTGGTCCTCGCGGAACCCTGTATCGCAACTTCCGACACCTTTTCATCACAATTACTCTGCCTAGGAAGAACCTCGTCAAAGTCGAAAAATACTTCGGTAAGAGGAAAGAATTGGCCGCTGTGCGCACTGTTTGCACTCATATTGAAAATATGATCAAAGGTGTTACTAAAGGGTTCCGTTACAAGATGAGGTCTGTCTATGCCCATTTCCCAATTAACGTTGTGGTATTGAATAATGGTAATGCCGTTGAAATAAGAAATTTCCTTGGAGAGAAATTTGCCCGGCATGTGGAAATGTTACCTGGTGTTCTCTTTTCCGTATCGACGGCGCAAAAGGATGAATTCGTCTTAGAAGGAAATGATATCGAGTTGGTTTCCAGATCAGCTGCCCTCATCCAACAGTCAACATCAGTGAAAGAAAAAGATATAAGAAAGTTCTTGGATGGCATTTATGTTTCCGAGAAAGGTACAATACAGGAATAAATAATGTTGGACAGTGTGAACACGAACTTTAACAGAACGTTTCAAACATTGTCTGATGAAATAAAGTGGAGTGAACTATCTTTAATAATATGTGCGTTCTTTTCATTCCAATGTGCTATTTCTATATGGCATATTTCATAGATAAATACAGATGTTAATTTATTTTTTGTCTTTTTATCCATATTGTTGACTTGAAGTTTTCGATGCAACTGAGAAGATCTCAGTTGCATCCTCTATTTAGTAATGATTGTGTATAGTTATTGTTTTGGTTAATTTCAGTTGTAAACAATCTATACGGCTTTTAACTATGTTATTGATATATTCTGGGTAATGAAACCAGATCTTAAAAACGCTGTAATGCAAGCAAAATGTCCCTCTCAGATATAGACTTTTTAGATGGTTTCAAGCTGGTATGTAGACAATATTAGAATGTGTGGTTCTAACTACAGAAGTTAAATAGGATTCCACTTGGTAAAAATGGAAATCCTTTGTATATTCTGTTGCTTATCTTGGAAGTTTTGTTACATCGATGCCAATTTGGCTTACAAGTTATTGATCAACTCAAGATGATTGTGGAAGACACTTGTACAGTGGAACTGAATATATAGAGTTTGGCTTTCAGTGATGGATATAAATATTGGTGAGAAAATAGGGAGGGAAGGTGCTTAGTGCACAAATTCTCTTGATATTTGATCTGCATTAGGTTAGCTACTGCTTGAATTGCACTGAACTATGATATATCTTAACCTGATGTTCTCGTACTTCTGTTATTAAACTAGAGTTCTGGATTCTACATGTGCATGATCTTAAAATTTGTATCATGCATGTAACTACCTGCATATTTTGCATTCTGTCACGGGTTGAATGGTTTCTCCAGGATCCAGCAAGTTACAGGTTTGTATAGAGATCAAGTGTCAGCTTCTACAGCCGGATGCCTTTCCCAACAGCAAACAAATGACACTAAGCTTGTTATTAAGGAGCATTGGGGAAACTATTTTCATCTTGTGGTCAGTGCAACACTTGTACTAGAGTAGTTGCTATGAACTGTTGACTAATAGGAAGTTTAATAAATGTTTCCTGCTTCTACAGAAATGAAGTTGGACCACCTTATAAGTAATAATGCACTATAAAGGTTTTCTTTGCATATGTGACACTAAATTGTCGTGTCCTTTATGCCATCAAGTACAATAATTTAAATTCTCCAATATCATTTGCCTTCATGTTTATACTCTACACTAATATGTTGATCCTATTGTTAATCACTTTCACATTCCATTTTCCTACATATAAACATGGTTAATTTCAGACAGGCCTGTCCAATTCGAATTGAGGGCCGCTTGTGTACTTTCTGCACTAATGGTCAAATAATCAAATTACTGAATCAAGAATTTTTCGTTTACTCTTTTCAGTCATTTGACTGCGGCTGTGCTGCAGCACCACCTCTAGTTGAGCAAATCGACCCCAGGACTTGTTTGTTAATTATAAAATTGTTGGCTATTGTTTTATTACCACTTTGAGTATACCTTTATCTTTTGTTTCAGTCAATGGACAGTGACTATCCTGGGGCACTGCATTGAAGGGTTTTAAGGTCTGGTACTTAGTCTATCAATTGCTTTTGCCAAACTGTTAAGTTATTGGGACATTAATAATGAACTTCTGTGTACCAAATTCACTCACAAGGCAGCCTGGAGCTTAAGTTGACACTTGCCCAAGGTGCCATATTGTGAGACTGAACCAAGAACCACATTGGAAAGTGAGCTTAACCACACATTCATGCTTGCACGTAATAGTGCTGAACAGTTCTGGTTGAGTGGAGACCATTCTCCTTTATCTTTTTAGAATGCATTATCCACTATGCCTTTTTTTCTCTTTAAGGTGAGACCTGAGGTAATTTTTGGCTGCTATTTCCAGCCATTTGAGAAGTCATACCTCAGGTCTTTGCTACCAGTGGTTCATGTTCTAGAACTGGAAAGATGCAGATATTAGGAGAAACATGCAAATTCATGTGTCATTTGTCTTAAAGCTATTTATATCCATGGTTTAATGATTGCATGGGTCAGACATTTGTTGAGGCAAGTTCTCCTATGGCCAGGTGCTCATCTGTCACCAGCCTTCCTCTTTCCGAGCAAGGTAATAATTCCTCATGTTTTTGATGGAAGACCAGAAACAAACGTTTCACTTGTATGATGATGCTCATTTGTAACAATCACATAATCAAGACAAGATTATATGCAAACACGTATCTATGGCAAGTTTTTTCAGTTTCTATTTTATAAGACTTGTTGCAAGGTACCATGCAGTGGGACTGAACATTCTTCTTAGACACATAGCCATACATGTATCCTACAAGTTCTTAATTTTCTAACAAGGTGGAATTTTCTTTCCTTTAATGTAGTCTGATACTTTCTGGTGTTTTTTGCACATTATTTCTTTGGAATATTCACAATGGCATGAACCATATATGTGTAGGTACCGTCTCATGGTAATCTCAAGTTTTTTGATTAGTGTTCAGATGAAGGAGCCATAAAATAGTACACATATGCTGGTTCCTTTTCAGATTCTCTGAGAGGTTAGATTTTCATATTTTACTGCAACTTCTGTCACCCAAGCTTAGCTTTTGCCTCTATAGCTACTTCTGTTGCTCCTGAGGTATTCTATTGTAATTATTTCAGTCAGACACACACACACACACATATATATATATATATATATGTATACGACAGGCTTCTTTCAGTTTCCGTCTACTGAATCAGCTCACAAGGCTTTGGTCAGCCTGAGGCTATAGTAGAAGACACTTCCCAAGGTGCCTCAAGACATTAACTTGCTTCCAGATAATGATTCACTTGTTTCTTCCAAACTTAAGGAATTCCATTTTTCTAGCAGTGGTATAGAGGCCAATGACATCTTCCAGACTGAAGTAAGGTATTGATATAACCGTCACATAGCCTTTAGGCAAAGGGTACACACACTACAAGAATAGATGCAAGCGCTAATTTATAAAAACCTGTTAAATGTACAACCATCCAGATATCTGAGTACCTTATTATTTTTTCTAATATATACTTCCTGTACATCACCTCCAAACCTTCTAGGAGTGACCACAAGCGCAAGTATGGTTGTGTATTAAGAAGTTTGCTTCTGGGCTCAGTCCCACTGCATGACATCTTGGCGCAGTGAGACTGAACCTGAAATCACATGGTTACAAAGCAAGCTCCTAAAACGTACGAGGGGGGGGGGCGAATTGGACTTCCTGGGAAGGCCTGAGGAGAGGGTGAGTGGGACTTCCTGAAAAATTCCAAAGAGCAGAGGAAGGACTTCCTTCGAAAGTCCTAGAAGGGAGGTGGGACTTTCTGGAAAAGTCCAGGAGGGGTAAGGGCTTCCTGGAAAAGTCTGAGGATGGGGTAGGGATTTCTTGGAAAAGACTGAAGGGATGGGACTTCCTGGAAAAGTCAGAGGGCGGGCCTTCCTGAAAAAATGATTAAAAAAAAAATAACTTACCAGTGTTCCCTTCATCATATACACAGTCATCACATTCAGTTAAAATGGCTTGCTAATGTTTCTCTTTTTTTCCTTGATGAGAAGATCGCATTGTTTTACATCATTTTATTCCCTCTGGAATAACACTTATGTTTTCTTTGAATCATATGTTGGAAGTATAAAGATTTGAATAACACCTGCATTTAACTTCATTTCTTTATTTATCTGTTATACAAAAACATTTCACTAAACCCTGGAATGTCTACCTTTTAAGTAGGCTGTTACATCCTTGGTACTTATGTGAATTTTTTGTTACCCTGGTAAATATTTTTTTTTTTTTTTTCCGTGTTATTAGTATACATTGAAAAAATACACATACATTTATATATATATATTTATAGTTAATTAAAAAATCATATATCAGAAAGAAGCACACTCTAAAAAATAGAGCAGTAATTATTACAAAATTTTATATAGACCCAAGGTTTCGTACACACAAAACCAAGCTTTGTGGGCAGCTTGTCTCTTTGACTCTGTGGGTGCAAAACCTTGGGTAACTCTATAATAAAATTTTGTTGTAATATATATATATATACACACACATAGTGAAGGCTCATGGCTTAATGGTTAAGGTATTTGACACAATTGTAAGGTCACGAGTTCAATTCCCAGCAGTGTATTGTGTCCTTGAGCAAGGCACTTTATTTCACATTCCACTCAACTGACAAAAATGAGTAGTGTCTGTATACCAAAGGGTGAGCCTTTTCAAATTCTGTCACGATGAGTCTCCCTCAGAACTAAGTTAATGGTGTATATGTCTGTGGTGTACTCAGCCACTTGCATATTAATTTTATAAGTAAGCTGTTCCGTTGATCGGATCAACTGAAACCCTTGTCATCCTGACTGACAGGATGCCCTATACACATACCCATTGTGCTTCCCAAATCTCATTTTTGCTGACATGGGCAGGTCTCCTCGAGAATCACATATGGTCTGTCACCCAGGTCCTTTGTCATCTCTCCTCTGTGAGATTTGAGATCAACCTTCACTATTTTTCCCATGTTTTCTTGGAACTCCCACTCTTGCAAGCTTCATCCACATTAAGTGGTTGGCACTTCTCTATAAAATGCCCACATCTATAGATAGGCATCATGTGTCCATACCAGAGTTTTTCTCTCAACACATTTGTACTTTGTTTCTCATGCACGCTTACTTATGCTACACATACTAACTTTATTTCTTTCCAGTCTGCTCAACTCATTTGCATTTAAGGTCCATGTTTCACTACCATGCAGCATCACATTTCTAACACAAGTATCATGCAATCTGTTCTTCACTCTGAAAGAAAAAAGTCTTTGTTGCTAAAAATAGTCATAACTCCCCTAACTTATTCGAACCTGTTATTACATCTAGGAAATAAAAGCTATTGACTACTTCTAATGAACCATCTCAGTTAAGAGCATCTATTTCTGATCTGCTCATAGTACATGTTGCTCCAGCATGTCATAAATGGCACTTTCTCTATTGGTCTAATTGCAATTCCACAACACTTCTCATGTGTCCATAACTTATATTAAGTACAGTACGTGGAGCTTATATCTACTTGTTTTCTACAAATCAAGTAAGACCATTCCCCTGAAGAGATCAAGGTCTTGTCTTCTTTCCTACTAAATAAAATCTTAGTCTTTGCTAAGTTTAGCTTGTATCCTTCAGAATGCTTTTAATCGTTGGGTCTCATCATCTGAGGTTACACAACTGAATTTCATGTTAGAGCTAATTGTATGACCAAAATGATTGAAAAATTTAATTGATTGACCTATTGAAAATATAGTGAATGACTATCAGAATGCTATCATCTTTAGTGTACAACATATCAATAGTTGATGTGTTGAACTCCCAAGGCAACAGCATTTCAGGTATATTTTTCAACAGATCAAGTAAGCTGAACCATGAATGCACCGAAAATGGATATCAGAAACAACTGTAAGTCTGTAATGCACAAATAAAGGTATAAAACCCATTATTTGTGCCTTTTTCTTACATACGTAAGGTGTGGTAAGAAGCTTGCCTTGCAATCACAGTACAGGGCTCAGTCCCACAGCACCTTGGGCAAGTGTTTCTCTACTATAGCTTCTGGCCTAACAAAGCCTTCTGAGTGGATTTGCTACATGGAAACAAACAAAAAGCATATATATATATATAAATATACACACACATATATATTGCCAGTGCCCCTGGACTGGCTCTTGTGCGGGTGACACATAAAAGACACCATTTCGAGCATGGCCGTTTTCGTGCGGGTGACATGTAAAAGCACCCACTACACTCTCTGAGTGGTTGGCGTTAGGAAGGGCATCCAGCTGCAGAAACGCTGCCAAATTAGATTGGAGCCTGGTGTTGCCATCCGGTTTCACCAGTCCTCAGTCAAATCGTCCAACCCATGCTAGCATGGAAAGCGGACGTTAAATGATGATGATGATATATATGTATGTATGTGTTCGTCCACCTACCATCGTTTGACAACTGATGTTGGTGTGAATAACTTAGCAGTTCGCCAAAAGAGTGATACAATAACTACTAGGCTTACAAATAATAAGTCCTGGAGTTGATTTCGACTAAAACTCTTATAAGGTGGTGCTCCAGCATGACCAGTCAAAATGACTGAAACAAGTAAAAGAATATATATATATAAACATGATTCTATCAAATCCACTCACAAAGCTTTTGTTAACTTGAGGCCCAAGCTGCCATGCAGTAGGACTGAACCTGAAACCATGCAGTTAGGAAGCAAACTTCTTAACCACACCCCCACATCTGAAGGCAGCTTGAAGAATATAATACTAGAAAGTTGCAAGTAGACAGCTTCGTGTCAGAGAAATAGAAATAAAATTCAACATATTCAAAAATGATATTAACAAATTTTTATCTTTTCCATTTGTTATTGTAATAAGGGAGAAAGATGAAACATAAAATAAATGAAAACAATATTGTTATTTTGATAATTCATTGAAAGATGTTGAATGATTTCATTACTCCTGAGATATATATAAAGTTGTATGAAATGAAATTTTATCAGTACAAAAAAAAAAAAAAAAAAAAAAAGGAAAGCTTTTCTTGAAATATCTATGATTATTTAAATTAAAAAAAAAAACATATTGGCAGGAAGTAACATTATATAAACAAAAAAATTCAGTCAAGATTAACAATGACATTAGTACAGACAGAAACAACTGATTCCAGTATAGGCACAAAGCCTGAAAACTGGTTTAAAAAAAAAAAATGTGGCGTTGATACCATGAATCCCAGTATATAACTGGTACTTTATTTTATTAACCCCAAAAGAATGAAAAGCACAGTTGATCTTGGTGGTATTTGAACTCGGAACATAAAGAGCTAAAAGAAATACCTCAAGGCATTGTTTGATGTTGTAGAAACACTACCAATCCATAATAATGACGAAGCTTTTGCAAGGGGAAACAACTCCATATTGTTTGTCGTTGAACCTGTTTACAACTGGTTATTTCCCTGCTATAAGAAATGATTCATTGTAAACGAGAAATAATCAAAGGAACCAGTGAAGAAATATTTGTCAATTAATATTCCTAATTTGATATAGAATATAGATATATGAATATATATATATGAATAAGTAAACCTAAACAAAATACTTATTTAAATTCACTCAGACGAACCAGTAATATCATATTTCACATGAGCAGAAATACAGGGTGTCTAAAAAACAAAATTGAATTTTCATCATCAACCCTTGGATATTACTGTGTTGAACCTTAAGCCTCATAAGACACATTACCTGGTTTCCATAGCATATAAGTGACTGAGATCGCAACATTCCCCCTGGATGGGATGCCAGTCCATTGCAGTGTTACTCATTTACAGCTGAGTGGACTGGAGCAATGTGATATGAAGTGTTTTGATCAAAAACACAACACACTGCCCAATCTAGCTATCGAAACCATGATCTTGCGGTCCTCAGTGCAACACCCTAACCACTAGGCTATACGCTTTCATGTTTTTTTTTCTTTTTATCAGCATATCCTATAATGATTTGATTCCATTAAAAATTTTTTCAAGTGCCAAATTATACAATCCAGTGATGAAATGTAGAGAGGAAAACTAAGTTGTTTCATCAAAAGTGCTTGAAACATTTGTAATTTTGCAAACCTAAATCCTCATATTTTTGCTCTGAGTTAAGGATTTGTCTTTTAATTACAGTAAGAACAGTATGCAGAAAGAGAAGTGATTTTGTTCGTTAGAAAATAAAACCTTTGCAGGAGCATTTTTTTTTTTTTTTTAATGTTTGCAAAGAATTATAAACAAACAGTAATTTTAGAATTTTAATAATAGAAAAGATAGTGATGACAAGATGATATGAAAACAGTCTTTGATAAAGCTATTCAACTAAGAAAACAATACATGGTATAGCAGCAATTGTTACTATTGCTTGACAAATTCCACAGCATAGAATGTCAACTCAGAAATATGGTTCTCCCTATGTGAAAAATTCAAAGGAATTTATCAAACTTTTGGAGTAAACTTTTACCAAGAGAATAACTATGAGTGTCTCTAAACTGAGAGAGATGGGGGTGGGGCAAAGAAAAAAAATAAAATAAAATCAACAAAATGATAAATAATTAGATTGAGACCTCTAAGATAGGAGCCAATATGAAATGTCATTATTATTATTATTTACTCTTTTTTTTCATTTTTTTTTTGTTAGTAATTACTTTGATAGATATTAATCTTCAGTCCATTCAAACGGCTCTGGAGGTTCTGGTTCTGATTCTTCTTCGACTTTGGGACCACCTGCAGCAATAGGTTCTACAAGGTCTTCAAGATCATCTGGTTTGCGATTGTGTAACATAATGATTCCTCCGCTCGTTACATCTTTCACTGACGTATATCTCGAGGAATCTGGCATGGTGATCATTCGGAGCTGTGCACGCATAACTCGAGCTGGGTTGTCTAATAACTCAAAGTTTGCTTCTGGCTTCTTTTCTTTTTCTTCCTCTTTCTTTTCTTCTTTTCCTTCTTTCCCTTCCTCTTTCTTCTCTTTAACCACTTCTTTCTTCTCTTCCTTTTTCTCTGTTTTAGCAGTCTTCTTTTCTGGCTCATCTGAAGTCTCTTCATCTACATCCATTTTCTCTTCTTTCTCCTTCTTTTCAGCTTCTTTTTTCTTTTGTTTAGCTGTAATACTGAGGACAGCAGTTTTAACTTTTTCTTTAGTTTTGTCTTTTTTTTCTTCTAAATGAGGTGGGTATGCAAATGTGGAAGGTTTTGCATTAGAACGAAACTGTACTTTTGGCATTAACAAATTGCTGTTGAGTCCAATTATACAAGTAGGCTTAAATGCCAAGGATAAAAAGTGAGTAAGAGGGTACCAAAACCAATACTGACAAAACACCAACATTCCTACCACAGCTTCCATATTGGTATGACCTGTGCGAGACTGAAGAGAAATAGTAACATTTCGACCACCGGCATCTAGTATTCCTTGGGCTAAGATAGCGCCAAATTTTGCCATAACATCATCATGTTTGTCAGTAATTACTTTAGTATATAATTGACGGAAGTGTGTGACTTTCGGGCAAGTGATTTCATTTTGCTGAATAAGAACTAGAGCTGAAGCAATGAGGGCCCCTTGCCGTACGTAGTTAACAGGGTCATTAGTCATGGGTTCCAACAGGGTCAGAGCTTCTTTTAGACCAGTTCCAGCACAAGCAATGCCCAAAGCCATTGCAGCACCAAATCTAACATGAGGATTATAACTTTCCGATAGTAAAGAGACAACTTGTGGACATTTTTCAGGAGTCCGGAACAGAAGAAATCCAAGGGAAGTGACAGCGACACGTCTCACATCATCATTGACGTCGCTGACAGCAATATGGAGCAATTTTCTGATAGCTTGGTTGTTGCCAGAACCACAGTAAGCCATAGCAAGGGTATACATGCCAGACCAACGAAGAATAGGATCCTTATCTTGAGACAAAGTTTTGACTAGTTCGTCAGCTTCTTCCATCCGACCATACATGGTAAGGGCGATACCAACGGACAAGCCACGAAGAATTTTCTCGTGCTGAGTATCCTGTGCATATACAAGCATATCGTGGATAGCAGCATCATTCTTAGTTCCAAGCATTACTAACCCCATAGCAAGTCCTGCTGCTTCACCAGTCACTGCATCATCTTGGTACAAATTTATCCGAAGTTGTTCAAAGATATCTTGCTGAGCAGTACCCATCGCTGCCAGACCCAAGCCAAGACAACCTCCATGTCTCACCATTTCGTTTGTGGCCTCTTTAAGTTGACTGAGTAAATAATTTGTAATCTCACCTCCATGATTAGCATGAATTAATCCAAGAGCATAAAGACCCCCACCTTCTGAATAGGTAGATCCTGGACTCGAGTCTTTGGGTAGATATGTAGACATGAAATTCAAGACATCCTTCTCATGGCCCTTATGAATAACACCAAGACTTGCAGTTGCAGTGAATTTAGCCCAGTTAGTGGCACGAGCCAACCATTCTAAATTGTCGCGAAGAAATTGATCGCATGTAGTGCCACAATGCATAAAAGAATTGGCAATAACAGTGGCTGAGTGACACAAGGAATTACGAACAGCATCTTTGGTATTTTTCAGAATCAATGAATCAGTTTTATTGTTCCTAATAAGGAAATCCAAGTGCAATTTTATAGTGTTTTCTCCTCCAAGAATGGTATAAAGTTTGACAATTTTCTCCTGAAGATCTTTTTGGTCTTCAGTTAGCGACGGACTTGCAGGTGCTGGTGCAGCTGCTTCTGCGGATTTCTCCTCATCGACTTCCATTTTCTCTTCCTTGTTTTCTACACTGGGAGCAACTTGTTTTTCTTCTTCCGTTTTCATGGACGGTAATGGTGCTGGGGCCACCTGCCGAAGCCAGTTTTGCACCTCCTGTAGAAATTGTTGGGTCGCACTCTCATACAAATCAAATGCAATTTGAAGAGCTTTAAGTTGCGATTCTTCATTTCCCTTAATTAATTTCTCTAGGATATTTGCAACAGATTGGTGGTCATCCAAGAAAATATAACACTGACATACACTGATATAATCTGGGGACTTAAGGCGCATGTAGAGCTCAGTAAGAACACGTAGTACATCATTTCTAAAATGTCTACTCATTATGTGAGATAAACAAACTTTTAAACTATATGCCAACATTGCCGAAGGGTCATCCGATTCCAAAATTGCTTTTTCAAACATATCAATCCTTCTTGTTTCCAAAGCAATACCCACAACTTGTTTATATTGTTTATCATCAAAACACCTCTGAAACATTCGATTAACTATCGCTTCAAGTCGAGTATCCATCATTTTAGCATCATCTTGTGTTTCAGCGTTAATAACCTGCGTTTTGGTATATTGGTCCATACATTTTGCTTTGATTGTAGACACATATTCAGAAGTATCAGTAACATCAAACAAATTGAGGGCTCCCAAAGCATACTTAAGTGAATCCTCATAAGCCCCAAGATGATAATAAACTTTAGAAGCAACTAAAGCAGCCAGATCACGGCAACGGAAATCATGACTTTCATACAATACCTCAATTTTTACAACCGCTTCAGCTATTTCAGCCCAAAATACATCAACGATCTTGTTTAGTTTTTCCAAAGCAAATACCTTCAGTTGTTCGTCCGGTTCGTCCAGCAGAGATATAACTCCTGAAGCCGAAGTCATATGAGTTTTCATCTTCATGGTTTTTTTGACAACGGAAACTTTAATAAGCAGCAAAAGTTGTCAGATACAAACAACAACGTGACACAGCACAAGTTCGAGATGGAAAATGGCGCCGGTCTGCTGACACCTTTACTGGGGAGAGTAACACTTACACAAACTACTCCCCTCCCGGTAAAAAAGAGCTTATGTTCCGGTTATTCCCCTTTTAAATATCCCGAGTGTCACTCTCTGTTGCGGAGGGCATCTGGTGGCAACGAAGGTCAGGATGAAGTTAACTGGTTAGTATCTTTAATCTCTTTATTTTATTATCAATTAATTATAATATCAATTTAGCGTCAGTGTTTATTTAACAACCATGTTAACTAAATATATGAGTAATTATCAATTTTTATTAGTCAATAGTTGATAAGTAATTAATACGATTATAATTTTATAGTAGTGTGAGCAAGTGCTTTTATGAGATGAAAAATAAGTATCATTATTAATATTAAAATATTTTTTTATCTCTAAAGGTAAACTTAATAGTACGAAAAATATTAATTGTATTAGTTAATTTATCTAACGTTCCCGAGTAATTTTTCAATCTTAAGTATATAACTCCTATCAGCAGAAGATTTTTCACTCGAAATCATTAAGTTAAAATATTACAATCACATTATTTCGTTAGCCTTGAGAAGTTATAAGTTTAAAATTACTGGGATATATATGAATGGAAGTTAAGATGCTCACATTTAATGTTTTAACCCCGTGAAACGTTCTGGTGGCTGATTTGTAATATCCTCTTGAAGTAACCTCCATTTACAATCAGAGTTGCCTCTATGTGGTCCTTCGACTTGCTAGAAAAAGCAGCCAAATTCACAAAATGCACCCTACCATCTCAAATCAAAAAAAAAAAATCGAAAGATACAATTTAGATGATAATCTAGATGCAATGCCTGAAAATACAATGGTCATGGCTAAAACGCTTTGTTATGTTTACTCATTTAGGGTTGACCTGGAGTTAGCAACGAATGAACCTCTACGCGGTCATGAAATTTCAAAATTTCGACCAACTCTTACTTATGTAACGAAAATTACACTGGACTACATGGTCTGGCTGGCACACCTTTGATTATAGGTTTAGCCGGTCGTGGTTCGCTTGTTAAATTACTATTTTTACGACGTTTTACTAATGAAGAAACTTCAATTCGGTCGCTTCACTGTTAGTAATAGAAAGTGTCTTTAAAATGGAAGGGCACATTGGAAACTGTACTCTAATATAGGAATCTGGATATATAAGAAATGATCGAAAGTAGAACACCTTTGATCGAAGTTGACCTTGAAGGAAACGGCTTTTACCAAAATTATTTTTTATAATTCGAAAGTCATTACTAGTTCCCTATTTTCAGGACCAAAAATTTTATCGAGCCAGGGCAGGCTCACAGTTGCTCTACCTGCTAGAAATAGCTGCCAAATTTCCCTCATATCATACTCTCTTGTATTTTAATAAGGAAAAGATTCCTTGGAATTCTAGATATTCACGAAAAGATGTGATTTGAGCATAGATCTGGCTCATTTAATTTGACCTTGGTCTAAACGACAGCTTTTTGTCAAAATTAAGTGTTGTTTTCTCTTTCAAAAGCTTATGTTTAATTGTAAAATTTTTGAAAGATCATTGAAATATTTTGTGGATGTAGTTCCTGGATAAATACGGCCAAACCACTTGGTTAACAGTTGAATTATAAACAAAGGCAATGTAGGAGCCATCCTAATGTTTCTTAGAATGTCTGAGCTCTGTGTTTCTTTTGTCAAAAGAACTTGCTACATTTATATATTCTGTTGTTAATATGTAAACTTATCTGATCAACGTCTGCGCTCTTTCTATCTTGTATACAGTATGTGACGTCATTATTATGTGTGTTGTGGTGTTACATGCACTTGGCCTGCTTGCCCGTGGTTAGGACTACTGAAGGTGACTATCACTTCCATGTGGAAACAGTTTTATGATGTTCCGTTTGAATAAAGTTGGTGAACCACGTGTGACGTTTTGAAGTAATGTTATTATCGTTTTAACATCCATTTTCCCATATGTTCATGCCACAAGCTCCAGCATTAATTTGGTCTCCTTTATAATGGAAACCTATAGGCGTCGAGCTGGCAGAAACGTTAGCACGCCGGGCGAAATGCTTAGTGGTATTTCGTCTGCCGTTACGTTCTGAGTTCAAATTCCGCCAAGTTCGATTTTGCCTTTCATCCTTTCGGGGTCAATAACTTAAGTACCAGTTGTGTACTGAGGTCAATCTAATCGACTGGTCCCCTCCCCAGAAATTTCGGGCCTTGTACCTAGAGTAGAAGAGTATAATTGATACCTATATTTTGCAAGCCATCTGAAGTCCTAGTTAACCCTTAATATGTCAGAAATCCTTCTATCTATTTATATATTCATTGCTCCCTACATAACAAGTAAGGGTACTCCCTTGATGGCACTGAGATTCAGCCTATTATAAGTTAACCATGACCATCTATTAGAGTTATACTCAACTCAAAAGCTTCTCTATTACTGTAACTTTATTTAACTGTTTCAATATCATACAATATAACATTTACACACTAAATATGGTTTGTCATTTGTAAACCTTTTAAAAGTTTTGTTAATAGCCATGGTTGTGTGATTGAGAACCCATGTGGTCTTGGATTCCATGCCACTGTACAGCACCTTAGACAAATCTCATCTACTAATTCATGAACGTTTTTCTATCTCATTTCCATATGTAATTTCTTTTTTTTTCTTTTTAGAGATGAAAATGGCTGAACAAATGAGGTACCCATATACTATGAGTGCCAAGATGATGCGCTTTCCATGGAAGTACCATTGGGCTAATGCTAGATTTTTGAGATATTTGACATATGCTATCATCATAGCATCTCCTCTTTACATCAAGATCCATAAATTTGGTAAGAATTTTTCTGAATTTTTTTTTCTTTTCTTTTCGTTGCAAAACTACTCTTCAACTATTTTATTGGTTCACTTGGTGACCCTGTTGATGCTGGTACCACATAAAAAAGCACCCTGTGCTCTTTGTAATGTTGTTAGTGTTAGGAAGGGCATCCCAGCCATT
The DNA here is from genome assembly GCF_046866305.1 of Octopus bimaculoides. Taxonomy (NCBI): domain Eukaryota; kingdom Metazoa; phylum Mollusca; class Cephalopoda; order Octopoda; family Octopodidae; genus Octopus; species Octopus bimaculoides. Next base: position 7,344,446 of record NC_142938.1, read on the forward strand.
GAAACCATTCCAAAACAGACAATGGAGCTGGTGCAGCTCCTGTCAAACTCTGCAACCTATGCCAGCATGGAGAGTGGACATTTGATGATGATGATGATGATCTGAAGTAGCCAATGATGGCATAGTTTGTGATCTTTTTCTCTTTTCTGTTCTTCAGATTTATGGCTGCCTTTTATTTACATTTTTCACTTTAATCTATATTGTATATCTCTTCTGCTATTCCAGTTATTTTTGGACATAATCACATCGTGAGGTACATAAATATTTCTGTACATACATATAGGTAGCCAGTATAACTGTGTGGTTAAGAAGCTTGCTTCTCATCCACATGGTTTCAGATTCAATCCCAGTGTGCAGCACCATGAGCAGGTGTCTTCTAGCCCTAGGCCAACCAAAAACTTGAGTGGATTTGGTAGATTGAAACTGAAAGAAACCCATTATTTATATATATATATATATATATATATATGATGGCAATACAAGGGTGCACACAAACACATATTTTTATATATATATATATATATATATATATATATATATTTTTCATCTCTAGAAAATATATATATATATATATATATATATATATATATGTGTTTGTGTGCACCCTTGTATTGCCATCACATGATTGTAGTAAATGAACATCATCATCATATACGATGGTTTGACAAGGGTTGGCCAAGCAGAAGACTACACCAGGCTTCACTGTCTGTTTTGGCAGGGTTTTTATGGCTGGATATCCTTCCTAACACCAACTGCCTTGCGTGTGTGTGTGTGTGTGTGTGTGTAAATTACTTGACAAATGTTTTGGGACTGTAGCCTAGACGTTGCAAGTCTAATACACAAACTGAAGAAACATGTAGTGCTGAAATGAAAATATATAAAGCACCAAATTAAGGCGAGATAAAAGTGGGCAAATATATTTACTTTATAATAACTTTTGTATGCAATTAACTGAAAGTACCATATGTATTTTTTATTTATTTATTTTTAACAGCAAACCAACCTGCCAACTGGGCAAAATGGAATGGCATCAGAGCTAAGAGAGAACGTAAGTGTCTTCATTGTCTTATTCTAAAATATATTTTCTCTCGCTATATATATATATATATATGTGTGTGTGTGTGTGTAATATGGGTGGCAGCTTGCAGAATCGTTAGCACGCCGGGAGAAATGCTTTGCGGTATTTCATCTGTCTTTACTTTCTGAGTTCAGATACCGCCGAGGTTGACTTTGCTTTTCATTCTTTCGGGATCAATAAATTCAGTACCAGTTGAATACTGGGGTCAATCTAATTGACTCCCTCCCCCAAAATTTCAGGCCTTCTACCTAGAGTAGAAAAGAATATGGCTGGCTAATTTGCAATTTTACAACCTAAAGGCTAAAATATATATGTCACTAAAGTGAACAAGGGCACTAATCAGCACCAGTATTGCTAGAAATAAGAGTCAAAGCAACTCAATAGCCAGTTCAAATATAAAAATGGAAAAAAAAAGAACATGAGGTTGTGCACAAGAAATGTATTAATTTGACTCTCTCGGTGAAAGGAGAGAGTTTGGATGTTTCAAGCATAGCTCTTCATCAGAAACGAGAAAGGGAAAGTTCCAAAGATGGAAAAGAAATCCCTAACGGCCCATATGTAGCTACATTATGTACATTTATTAAAGCTGCAAAAAACTTACTCAGAGTTTCATATTCCTTTTCATCAGACAGTTGTATTCATCAACTGTCCAACAGACAGGAACATGAAACTTTGAGTAAGTTTTTTCATAAAAGCATATTACTCTACTTTAGGTATTTGAATATTTTTTTCAACCTTGTTTTGCATTTATGTGTCTATTGTGTGTGTGTGTAAATTTTAATACTCCTGGAATGATAATTGTTTTGTTTCTTTACAGATACCCACTTCGATCCTGTCAAGCCTTGAGAAAAATGGAGTTTTACTTAGAATATAACTTTAGACAATTTTTCAACAGTATTGTTGGGTTAAAAACCTCTAAAATAAAGTAAAACTGTTAAAAAAATTTCTTTTGTTGTTGCTGAATCCACTTGTTTCTGCAAAGAAAAAAAAAACAAAACATTTATCATTATCATAACTCAATGTGTTTTCCAGGTTTGCATGGGTTGGACGGGGTAACAATAATAATGACTTAAGGCTCATCTTTTAAATGAAAATAAGTTCTTTATTAGCCATGGAATAAATTACAAATTATTTTGATGTAATTTACATTGAAATATAACATGGAAAGGGTGGTAATGAAATTAAGTCTCACTAAAATTTAATCCTTGTCTTGACATAGTATGATTCTTTTGAGTACCAGGTGTCGCTGTCATACAAGCTGCGTCTTTCAATTCCAATCTTCTGTGAAAATACACCTGACAATGGGGAATATTATTTTGCTTAAAAACAGATGAGAGTTGATGAGAGGAAAGGCATCTTCTCATATCGTCCAAACCCATGCCAGCATGGAAAACACAGGCATTAAATTATAACGATTCCATGTTTACCTAAAAGTTGTTCATGTGATTCTGTCATGCATATTTTCTGATTCCTTTACAATATTTTATCAAGTGTGAAAATAATAGAAGACTTTTGAACAGAAAACAACTGAAACCGATTATTTCCTCACTTGCTGTATACCATATTTGATGGCATAAAAATGCACAGGCATATAAGAGACATCCCTATTTCAGCAGTGCTTGTTCAGGAAAAAACTTTTAGTGCATTAGGCCCAACTTATATCCAAGGTAGTATTAAAAAAATTTTTTTTTCCTGAGACATTTTTGGGAAAATGTTTGTCTTATATGCTAACAAATGTACATATTGCATGGCTGCAAGGAATTTGGCATACAAGTGGGATTTTTATAAAGATTTAAACTCAACAATCCAAATACTCTGAGTGTGATTTGCTACTTTTTTTTTTTTATGGCCAATTTAATACTGTTTCAGTCACTTGTTTGCATGGTGTCACAAAAACCAGTATACTGTAAAGTGGTAGGTGTCAGGAAGGGAGACATTTAGCTGTGTTAACCATGCCAAGGGAGACAATGGAACCTGGTACGGCTCCTTGCTTTGCCAGCTCCTGTCAAATTGTCCAACCCATGGGATTGTCATGCAATTTCGATTAATTATTACTAATTAGATATTATTTATCTGGAAATTTTCCTTCCCACTCATCATTCCTATTGGCCATGGTTGTCATTCAAAAGCATTACCATTGTGACATTTTGGGAAATAACTTGAACATATAGATCTAAATCCAGAAAATTCTTTGCAAATGATTCCTTCACACTGGTATTCTTATTCATGCTTACAGAGCCACATTTAATGTAATGTTTTACTGCAAGAGACAAGTTACACTTTCTGAAGGTGATTCCTGATTTATAATAGTCTCGAATTTTGGCACAAGGCCAGCAAATTCAAGAGAGGGAACAAGTTGATTACATTGACTGAAGTGCTCAACTGGTACTCATTTTTATTGACCTCAAAAGGCAAAGTTGGAATTTGAACTCGGAACATAAAGATGGATGAGATACTGCTAAGCGTTTTGTCCGGTGTGCTAACAATTCTGCCAGTTCACCACCACATTCCTGATTAATATTACAAAGCCTTTTTGATGTGGGACTTAAAAAAAAAAAAGAATTCATCAAGAAAGACCATATTTTAAAGTCACAATCTGAAAAATAAAACTAATTTTATTAAGAAATATATTTGAATTAATTTTATTTCATTTTTTTTGAGGTAATGTATGTAGTTTGTTAGGGTTTATAAAAACATCTTAGCACACGAAATATATATCCCTTGTGAATTAGCTGATAACTCTATGACAAGATGTAGATGTTGATAGAATATGTATATACTGTGAAATATTTGTTACAAAATATTCAAGGGTTTTCAAACAGTCAAAATTTCAAAGCTTCCGTGAAGTGTTCTGTTGGATTCAATCCAAAATGTAGAGCAAGTTCATTTTGCCAAGCCCAAGCCATTCGTTCAGTACTAAAATTGACAGCAACTTGTCCCATTTTATTTAAAACTATAGCTCCACCGCAACCATTGACTCTGTTCAACATAAAATTAATGGCTTCTTTGGCTGCTGCATCTGGATCAAATCCTAAAAAGAAAAATGATAAAAAGGAAATTAAAAAATTATATCAATTTACAAGATATAGTTCCAGGCTAGAAATGCAAACTGTAAGTGTGGACATACCATAGCTACATTTATACTTTAGCTGGAAAAGACGGTTTTATAAGTATCAAAGAATTTAGTATTATGAGATTATTCTATTACCTTGTTCCAAAAGATGGATGATATGTTTAGCAAGACATACTTTTGATATAGCTTCTCCATGACCAGTTGTTGAAACTGCACCTATGTTATTATCAGCATATCCACCAGAACCTAGGGAGATAAATGTTAAATGTGATTGCTTTTTGGACAGAAAGCAGACAAGAATTGTAAATCATTGCATATGCAGTTCAGTTTGATAAATTAGCTTTGTAAGCAATGGTAACAGGTCTGCTAGAAATAGAAGTCAAATTTCAGCCAATTACTAATAAAAAGGAAAGGATACATTGGATAATGTTGTCTTGGATATACAAAAAGACAAGATGGTCAAGGCCAGAACATCTTTGATTAGAGCTGAAAAATAACATCGTAAGTGACGGAATGCCAACAACACGAAGATGTGACATTACATAACCACTGGATGCAAAAGATTTGAGTGTTATCTGTTGGAAGAGTAAACTGCATGAAAGGCAGGGCACAAGTAAAATGAGAGATCATCTGGGCATGTGATGTGAATGAATATTGTGGGTTGGGTTGAGAAACGTAGCATGTTGTCACTGGAAGGTACTTGCAGGCAAGATAGACATGTGAAGGAGTAGTGAGGTCTGATGAACGATCAAGACCACATACTGACCACAAGCCCATCCAATTCATGTCAGGACAGGTAAAAAGATATTAACAGAACTTCATGTTAAAATGAATAGAAATTATTGAAATTAAGAGACTTTACCTATTATGGGACTGTCACCAACTCTTCCAAGTCTTTTGGCTGTGATACCACCAGTGGATGTACCACATGCTAGATTACCAAACTTATCTAGTGCAATGGCACCGACAGTATTGTGGCCTTCACTAAGAAATGTAAATTAAACATAAACTCAATATCAATTCTCATAAATACTAAAAGTTTAACTTAAAATCCTTAATTTCTCAAAATCAAAACTGTTCATATACTATGTAATATTTCTACACAAAAGATATCAAGGACTTTAACAATTTCATATCAATTCTTCCTTCACACTTTTATTTTTCATTTAATCAGTTAATGTAATAAAAGGTTATGTTTAATGGGCAAATAAAGATGAACAATACAAGCATATAATAACACGTATATATATATATATATATGAGCGTGGCCGTTGCCAGTACCGCCTGACTGGCTCCCGTAGGATTTTCAAGCGAGATCGTTGCCAGTGCCCCTGGACTGGCTTGTGCGGGTGGCACATAAAAGACAGCATTTCGAGCGTGGCCGTTTTCGTGCGGGTGACACGTAAAAGCACCCACTACACTCTCTGAGTGGTTGGCGTTAGGAAGGGCATCCAGCTGTAGAAACTCTGCCAAATTAGACTGGAGCCTGGTGTTGCCATCCAGTTTCACCAGTCCTCAGTCAAATCGTCCAACCCATGCTAGCATGGAAAGCGGACGTTAAACAATGATGATGATGATGATGATATATAAGCGCAATGGCCCAGTGGTTAGGGCAGCGGACTCGTGGTCATACGATCGTGGTTTCGATTCCCAGACTGGGCGTTGTGAGTGTTTATTGAGCAAAAACACCTAAAGCTCCATGAGGCTCCGGTAGGGGATGGTGGCGAACCCTGCTGTACTCTTCCACCACAACTTTCTCTCACTCTTACTTCCTGTTTCTGTTGTGCCTGTATTTCAAAGGGTCAGCCTTGTCACACTGTGTCACGCTGAATATCCCCGAGAACTACGTTAAGGGTACACATGTCTGTGGAGTGCTTAGCCACTTGCACGTTAATTTCACGAGCAGGCTGTTCCATTGATTGGATCAACTGGAACCCTCGACGTCGTAAGCGATGGAGTGCCAACACACACACACACACACACATATATATTTATATATATATACACACACACACACATATATATGTGTGTATAAGGTTGAATGTGGATTCGTCCTTTAACTGGAATGGTTTCCAAAAATAATTGGCAGTTAAACTTTATTGGTGTCAGCCCTAAAAGTGCACCAGCCGTGTATAAATAGAAACTGAGTACATTTTCAACCTTTTGGTATTTTCCTTTAGATTTTGTCTCCTACTTCTGAATCATTTCGATATCAATAATCTCTGACCCTCCTCCCCCATTTATAGAATATAACAAACAGTTAATATATTATCAAAGATAAAAATAACATTATTATAGGGATTTAAACTCTGTTACACATTATTTAGCTTGGACAGTAGATATAATTTCTACTTATACCATTCCAAATACGTCATATACATAGAATTGGGAAAGGAGTAATGTTTAGTTTATATGTATAATACACACTATAAATGTTAGGTTTAAAAATCTGGAGGAAATTGCATATTAAATGTGAATATGATAACTTAAAAACCAACTTACACTTGTTTTGATGAATGAAATAGATTTTGAATCGTGCTCTTAAATTCCATATAAGTTTGCCATTCCTTTTTAGCACTTTCTGTAACTAAAACCTCAGTTGGGACAGTAGATACACCATGCTCTTCAGCAAAAGCATTAGCTCCTCTACCCACTAACAACACATGATCAGTCTGTGAAATTACGAAGGAAAATAAGATATTACATTTGAACCAGTAATCAATAATAAAGGAAGGTGTTTATAAGCCATCAAAGAAACACACAAAAACCGTTAGATTCACTTCAACATTTAAATTTAATTTGTCAACATATTTTGGTCACTTTGAGACTGCGACCTGTTCATTGACAAAATTCCATGGTTGCGGTCTCAAAGCGAAGAAAATATTTTGACAAATTAAATTTAAATGTTGAAGTGAATCTAACAGTTTTTGTGTGTTTCTTAAATGGCTTATAAATACCTTCCATGCTGCATGTCTGTGGGCATGACATAGTAAAAACACATACTAAATACAGGCCTCCAAGTTCAAGTTTAGATACGGGGAAAATAATGCAAGGAGCAGAAGAATAATAGAATATTTTTAAAAGTTACTACTTCTTGTCTGTGGTCATGACATAGTAAATGAACCGGAAGAATCTGAAGAGCTTCAAATATAATGCCTTGTAAGATTTTGCTGTACCAAGGTAGCACGCTGGCGGAATCAGTAGCACACCAAGCAAAATGCTTAACAGCATTTTGTCCACCTTTATGTTCTGAGTTCAAATTCAGCTGAGGGTGACTTTGTCTTTCATCCTTTCTGGGTCAATAAAATAAGTACCAGTTGCATACTGATATCGATCTAATTGACAGCCCGCCCCCATCTTCCCCCAAAATTTTGAGTCTCGTGCCTAGAGTAGAAAAGAATAATATAAGTACCAGTTGAGCACTGGGGGAATCGATGTAATCAACTTATGCCCTCCCCCCAAAATTGCTGGGCTTGTGCCAAAATTTCATTATACCAAGGCAGGAAGCTGGCAGAATGGTTAGCACAGTGAACAACACACTTAGCAGCGTTTCATCCAGCTTTACATTCTGAGTTCAAATTCTGCCAAAGTTGACTTTACCTTTCATACTTCATAAAATAGGTACCAGTTAAATATTGGGGTCGATGTAATCAACTTAACCCCTCCCCTGAAAATGATGACCCTGTGCTAAAATTTGAAACCAACATTTCATTATACTACTGTTTTTTTTTTTAATATTTTAAGCTCAAATCCTTTCAGGGTTGAAAAAATAAAGTCTCTGTCAAACATTGCAGTTGACAGACTCAATTATATTCATCATCATCATGAACGTTTAACGTCCGCCTTCCATGCTGGCATGGGTTGGACGATTTGACTGAGGACTGGTGAACCAGATGGCTGCACCAGGCTCCAGTCTGATCTGGCAAAGTTTCTACAGCTGGATGCCCTTCCTAACACCAACCACTCTGAGAATGTAGTGGGTGCTTTACTCTCTTCCAAAAATTGTGTCTATGTCAGAAACCAATATATTTAGAATTTTTATAGAACTCAAAAAACAAGTTTAAATGTTTTTCTAAAACAACCCAATGCTTATAGAGGGAACCAAATGTACAAACTAAAACACTGCAGATCAGTCTAATATTTAAAAGAATATTACCCTTTCCATAACAATCTGAGCTAGTTGTATAGGGTTAGCAATGTTCTGCACACAAGCAACAGCACCACTGTTTAGAGTAGAACCTTCCATAATCATTGCGTCCATTTCAACTTCACCAATGCTGTTAAGCACAGATCCGGTGCCTAATGAATGAAAGTTAGTAAAACAACATGTAAATATGAGAAAACAGCTCAATCTTCTACAACACACATAAGTATATAACACTAACTGTAGTCGGTTATTTTTAGAGAGTTCAATAATGCAGACTATGAAATATTGTAATCAACAGTAAATGTTAAATGTTCTCTGACTAATGTCTTTATGGAAAGTATTTTATTATTGTTGTTGTTGTTGGCACTCCGTCGCTTACAACGACGACGAGGGTTCCAGTTGATCCGATCAACAGAACAGCCTGCTCGTGAAATTAACGTGCAAGTGGCTGAGCACTCCACAGACACGTGTACCCTTAACGTAGTTCTCGGGATATTCAGCGTGACACAGTGTGACAAGGCTGACCCTTCGAATTACAGGCACAACAGAAACAGGAAGTAAGAGTGAGAGAAAGTTGTGGTGGAAGAGTACAGCAGGGTTCACCACCATCCCCTGCCGGAGCCTCGTGGAGCATTAGGTGTTTTCGCTCAATAAACACTTACAACGCCTGGTCTGGGAATCGAAACCACGATCCTATGATCGCGAGTCTGCTGCCCTAACCACTGGGCCATTGTGCCTCCACGGAGTTTATAATGTCTATGAGAAATACAGCAATAAAATACATATCTATCTGTAAATGGTGCATTTTGTTTCAACAAATTCTCAACTAGTTTTAACTTATCAGCAAAAAAAATTTCTGATAGGAACAAATTTAAACAGAGACCAATGTGTTTATGGAGAAATGGGTTTTAAAAAGTTACATACCAGCATCAAAGACAGGATCATTCTCAAGACTTGTCACAGCAGTCACAACAGCATCTATTGCACTTCCATTTTGCTTTAATTTCATAAATCCCAAATTAGCAGCATGTTTTACTCCTTCTACACTTCTTTCAGACATATCATCGGGTATAGCCCAAGCTCCACCATGGACGGCTATAATGGGCTTTATATCATTCATATTTCAGCCTGTCTCTTCTTGTTTTCTACTTTGCCAGTTTCTTTATTAAAATATTTAAACATGTGTTCTTTAAAAACAATATGTATATATGTGGGTGTGTATATAAGTAAAGAAACATATCTTCTAAAGTGCATGAAAGGGTTAGCTGCAAGTTGCACACAATCTTACATAGATAACAAGCCCCAAATATTGGTGAAAAATTTAATGAGCACTGGAACAAAAACTTCAAAAAACTCCTCCCAACATGCACTAGTCATATATATGGTGGTATTCTTTTCTACTCTAGACACAAGGTTCAAAATTGGTGGGGGGGGGGAAGTCAATTAGATTGACTCCAGTACGCAACTGGTACTTAACTTATTGACCCCCCCCCCACAAAAGGATGAAAGGCAACCCCTCAATCTACAGGGTCTAAGTGATTATTTGTTGGAAGTTTCGTTTATAGCATCCATTTTTCAGGAAGTTATGAGGCAACAAAGTCGGTGGGGTAGTTATGTCAAAGTTATGAGCGGGGAGGCAAGTCAGATTGTGTGAATTTACCGAAACTCCTCTTCCTACCCCCTTGGGGAAATTCTTTCCCATAAATCCATATATACTCTGAATCCACAGCATCTAAGCGGTATTTGTTGAAAATTTCGTTAAAAAGTATCCATTTTTCTGAAGTTATGGGGCAACAAAGTCCACAGGGTAACACTTTTTACAGAATAGGCCGATCTTTGGTAAAGATCGCCGAAGACACTTTTTATGGAAAAGGCCGATATTTCGGACTCGTATCGAAAGATCGCCAAAATTTCTTAGAATTAAAAAAAAAAATGCATTTTTCAAGGTGAGGTGCGAAACTGCAGAAGCTCCCATCTGTAGTTATATCAATCTTTCTTCTGAATAGATGTCTCTACAACTTCATTCGTTAATATGAAAGAGATCGATGAACAGCCAGTAAAAGCTAATAAGTTCCTTTCAACCTGTTTCACGTAAAAGGCTGGGGATGCAAAATTATATCAGGTAGAAAAAAAAAAAGCACGAAATAATTACGACCCGAAAACTTGCGATCTTAGGGTCTTCTCCACGGTCCAGATGGACTATATGTAATCTGAACCTTTCCCCCCTTATTTTATTTTTTATCTTTACGGAATCCCACGTTTTAGGCTATGGAGATTCCGATTCTGAAAAAAAAATTTCAAAAATCTCAATTTCAAAATTTCGATTCCCCCTTCCCCGGTTTTTATATAGATCCACAGGGTAACCCTAACCCTAACCCTAACCCTAACCCTAACCCTGACCTGAGATTTGGCTGTTATTTCTAGCAAGTAAATAGCCTGCATGGGTGGGGGGTTGAAATTTTTCAAACAATTTTTTTTCAGAATCGGAATCTCCATAGCCTAAAACGTGGGATTCTGTAAAAAAATAAATAAATAAGGGGGGGGGGGTTCAGATTACATATAGTCCGTCTCCGCCCTTCTCCACTTGGTGCCAACATGACCTTTCCGTCCTTTAAATAAAGAAATAACAAATATATTTACTTACCTGAGTACTTAATGATATTGAATAAAAATCGATTTCTAAATATAATTATTTGTAAAAACAGACAGTTTTTAAAAAAAATATTTTAGATATATTTAAACTTAGACGGGCATTTGTGCTGCTTTTGATTGAGTCGAAGGGTCTTCAAAACAATTCGTACCAGTTTCTTCTTCGATTTTTTTCTGAATTTTAGCAGCCTTTTTATCATAAAAGCTTTTCACTCTCTTCAAATAGCTTACACGTAAAGTTTTTAATCTGTATCCGACTACAACACCTATGACAAATGCAATTGATGCCGCTATAACAATTTCCCTGCCCGTGGCATGCATTTTGACGAGCATTTTCAAACTCAATCATGTTTAACTTAGCTAGAAAACTATGGAATACAATATGCGTCATCTAAGCCTAATTTGTGTTAACTTGTTTTAGGTAAACTAGTGAATGTGCGAGCGAGTGCACATATAGTCTTTTACTCTTTAACTTGTTTCAGTCATTTGACTGCGGTCATGCTGGAGCACCGCCTTTAGTCGAGCAAATCGACCCCAGGACTTATTCTTTGTAAGCCTAGTACTTATTCTATCGATCGCTTTTGCCGAACCGCTAAGTCACGGGGACATAAACACACCAGCATCGGTTGTCAAGTGATGTTGGGGGTGGGAACAAACACAGACACACATACATATATACAACGGGCTTCTTTCAGTTTCCGTCTATCAAAGAAACCGAGTAATCAAGATATTGTAGCACGTCTGTTCAACCGTACTTCTTTTTCACTCGTTCCACATGAATTGTCTGAATGGTGATGTTTATGAAACTAGCACATATTTTTTTGTTGCACGTTTCGTTATGTCTCCGTTCCGTTTTAAGTTCAAATCATACTGGATGATCGATTTCGTTATTCCAACCTTTGAGGGATTGATAAAATAAGTAGCAGCAGCAATTAACTGAGAATTAATTCAATGCACTAAACGTCTATCTTTAAAAACAAAACAAAAAAAACATTCAGAAAAAGATCGTTATTTTATTATTTTTCCTGTAATAAAATTCGTTTGAAAATATTTTTAATTGCAATTAATTTTTAAAAATAAAATATTTTAAACTGAAAGCTGTACATTTTTTTATATATATATATATCATAATGATGCATTTTCGGGATAATAAACAATTTCTACGAACATAACGTCGGGTGAAGCTACTTTCACATTTAGATGAATTAGTTGACTCTAAAGGGCGCTATTTACCGCAATTTCTTGGGTTCCACTATAAACAGTAAGTTAATTAATAATCAGACGGATTGTTTTTTTTTGGGGGGGGGGGGATCAGGTTTTAAATCATAAATGTGTGTGAAAACAAATTCATTACATGATGAATTTTGCGACAAATTATTTATAATTCCAATTTTAATGTATGTGGTGCCGGAACAAGCACAAAAATTATCAGTAATTGATCAACAGCATTTGTTTACATTAGAAAAGCTTTTGCATACATCTCGATCGATAATCAATCATTATACACTTTTAATTTGGTTAATGCATTTGGAAAGTGCGTTTATACAGGTAGTTTGGTGAATTGTTTAAAATATTGTTATTTCAAATATATTTAATCTCCTTTTTAGTTTACATTGAGAAAATGTAGTTTAACATTGGGAAATATAAAAATGAAACCAGATAATATCGACTTATCGCTGTTAACTATCGTAGTCAAGACTTGAATTATGAAAGCTATTTTCATATTAATACCTGAACTTTAGCAGCCCAACCTGACCTCGTGCCTGATAATAACTATTATTATTTTACTTTCAATACATCATCCTTTAACACATTATCTAAATTCATGCCCATTCGCGCTCATTTGAGTTATTCTTCTTAGCTGAGTTTATTTCTTTAATTATATAAATTATTACTAACCTCAAAATCGTCGCATCTATTTTTCTATATGTAAGCTTTTGTCAAATTATTTAAGCGAGCTTGAGTAAGTTGTGTTGATGAGGTCCAATAAGATCAAAACATGCTCATAGTTGTTCCTTTGTCTGCAAACAAAGATCAGATTTCCCCTAAACATGTATTTTAATTTTGAAAAATTAATTCTTGATTTCTTGAAGGCTAAATAATCTTTGATTGCTAGTTTCGAGCCTTTTTTTTTTCTTCTTTTTGCCTACATTATTGAGTAACTACTCAAATTCAGGCCATTAGTTCATCTGAGTTGTTTTCCTTAGCTCATTTTTGTAAAATTAACAATTATTAACGTTTTCCAATTAGATAATATATGGTTTCCCTAGTTCAAACAGATTTAGAATCACAAATTCTTTTACTCCTGGTGAAATATTCTACCACTGTGTATTTTTTCCCCTATAAATAATAATTTTAAATGCAATGGAAGCTGGATTGATATAATGTAATACACAGCAGCATATGTACCTGACATAGCAAGAACTGTAGCAAGTCTAGTAATATGATCAAGGAAATATTTTGATATTGCATATTTAACAAGAGGCAAATATAGTCCACTGTTATGTCTTACTTCTGTATCATTTAGATTTCTTGTTCAGAAAATATTGCCCATACATCTAATTCTTCTCCAGATTGTTATAACTTTGAAAGTTCTTTTGCTCCACCTTTTCCCATACAGACATCAGCCTATTGAAGTTTGAACTGAACAAGAATGGCATTGATCTGGGAGGGCCTGGTAAATACCATAAAAATGCCCCTCCTCCTTGGACATATAAGTTCTGAGAAGCTGGTGGTCCTTTGTGTTGGCAACAATTATAGAGTGAAGTACATAAGTTTGGATATGTTCATATGTCAAAAGGAGAAAAGGAATCTGATGTTCCCAGACCAACCCTTCGTTTGAGAAAAGAGATTTTCTAACCCATAGATTTAGGGTAAGGAGAGAGGGTAAATGAATGAAGTGTGTGTAGGTAAAGTATTGGAAGGAAGAAAAAGTAATGAAATTCAAAATATTCATTTTTGTGTAGTGTTGTTTAACTAGAAGTCAGTGGACACAAGTGATAGTTTAAAGAAGTGAAAAAATATGAGTATAGAGATAGTGTAGAAAATATTGGTGACGTTATGTGGTCAGGGAATAGAGGCAGAAATTACAGAAGAATATGCATTTTTATAAGGTGGAAGGCTTCTCTGATACCCTGCTATTCCTTGGTGGAAATATTGATATGATATGGTTTACATTATACTAGAATCATTTTCCCAAAACTGTATTTTAGAATGAACTGTTTTCTTTCTATTTCAAAGGTTATTAATGACTACTGACGGCTATTCTTCAAAATTGCCAAAAATTCTCAAAATGTAAGTTACACAGTATGTTTCTAAATTTCATCAATCCCCTTTATTTTATTATTCAATGCTTTTCCAGAATGTTTTTTTAAATTTTTTATTTCTGACTGCTATTAGTGGGGAATCTTTTGTATTAACCTAGTGTATTATTGAGAGAAATTTATTGTTTGGATCTCTACTGTGGAACTTTGAATCCTATTGTCTACTTACTGGGATTATAGGCGATCGTTTTAGGAGAAAATAGTTGTTTTAGAGAGCATGATTTCTTTGACTTCTCAGTAAAAAATACTTAAGATAATAGTATGTGAGTTGAGTGAGAGTTGGCTACTATTTCTAGCGGGTCAAAGTAACAGCATAGAGCCTTTTTCTATGGCTTGTTAATAACAAATATTTTAATGATTCATCAGGTAGTCTTCATCAGTAATACTGGTTGTTGTTGAGCCCAAGCTCAGCTCTGACTGAGCAGACCAATAATCAAACTGATTATCACATTCCATGTGGTTGGTAAGCAAACTACTTACCACACAGCCACTCCTGCACCTATATGATCTGTAATTAATATATACATTTAACATTAAATCAATTTGTGATTTGATTAATCAAGATGAATATAACTGGATTATTCATGTGGAAATTGATATGCCAGCTAGATAAATATGTTTAGTTACAAAAGGACATCAAGGCTGCTATCAAGAATTTTCATGTTTCTCCTATAATCTCTTGAGCTTTGCATTCATACAACATGACTATAGACTAACTGGTATGATGTACATTGTTGTACCAACAATGTCTCAAGAGAAATACTCTAAATTACAATAGGATAGGTGTACTTTCGATATAGTTTTTCTTAAGTGTATTTATGTAACTATTATGCAATAAATTAAACAAGTATTCATGCTAAGAATAAGATTCTTGGTAGTCAAGAATCCATTTGTTGCTAACATTCAGGCTAGGTCTTCAGTCCTCTCTCTCACCCATCTTTGGGACCTTGAAAATGGTGATGAGCAATGAGCTTTCTTCTTCACTGTACAAAAAAAGACAAAAAGAAGAGTTACCTAATATATAAATCATGCCACTGGACTCGCTCCTGTGCAGGTGGCACGTAAAATACACCATTTTGAGGGCGGCCGTTGCCAGTACTGCCTGACTGGTTTTCATGCTGGTGGCATGTAAAAGCACCCACTACACTCTTGGAGTAGTTGGCGTTAGGAAGGGCATCCAGCTGTAGAAGCTCTGCCAAATCAGATTGGAACCTGGTGTAGCCCTCTCATTCACCAGTCCTCAGTCAAATCGTCCAACCCATGCAAGCATGGAAAGCAGACATTAAACGATGATGGTGATGATGATGATCTCATCATTAGTTGGCAGAGAGCAAATTAACCCCGGTGCTCCCCAGTGCAGCAAAGAGGTTTGAAAGTTAAACATTGATGCAGGTCTAAAAATTACATTTTCCAAAAAAGTGTGATGAATGGGATTTCATTAAGAGCAAATGATAAAACAATCAGAGAGGAATTGTATGCATGCTCCTTGGGGCTTCTAAGCATTGTACAATGGGGAACAACTGGACTAGGTCAATCAGTGTGCACCCACCATCATTTGGAATGTATACTAGGCTGTATACTGTGTTTATAGAAACTCTCTTTTACTCTTTTACTTGTTTCAGTCAATTGACTGCGGCCATGCTGGAGCACCGCCTTTAGTCGAGCAAATCGACCCCAGGACTTATTCTTTGTAAGCCTAGTACTTATTCTAGCGGTCTCTTTTTGCCGAACCGCTAAGTTACGGGGACGCAAACACACCAGCATCGGTTGTCAAGCGATTTTAGGGGGACCAACACAAACACACAAACATGCACACACACTATTCTTATCATCATAATTTAACACCCATTTTCCACGCTGGCATGGGTTGCAGGGTCTAAGTGGATCTGGTGAGTCACAGGGTTGTGTCAAACTCCGGTATCAGTTTTGGCATGGCTTCTATAGTTGGGTGCTTTTCTTGTGCTACTGACATTTCGACTAAGTGAAGGGAAGTATTTGAGAAGGGGAGGTTGCTAAAGATGTTGAGAGCTTAAAATATGATCGAGGGACATATGCAGGTGTTGTGCTATAGAGAAGATACATGGCTACTCTGCATTATATAAGGGTAGGTGGGAGTAACTGGAAAAAAGATAAGATGGTAGTGACAGAGTGAATGCTCAATTCTATTGACTAATTGTTGCCAATGCAAGCTGCCATCAGTTTCGTTGAAATATATATATATATATATATATATATATGCAGATTAGATTGTAGTTTATTTCATTTTAACTATTATCAGTTAAACTAAATATACAGTTATGAATTTCTTGACTGAATGTTGTACATTTTGTGATGGCTAGTGGTATAATTAAGTTCTTCATACAAAATTTATGATCCCATTTCAGTGGCTTCACTTATTCTTCTAATGTCTTTGATTATAAAGAATTTAGCTTCTATAGTTATTACTACCCTTAACACAAGGTTGGTTTTTCATGGGCTTAACTTTATGCTTAATTAATTTCCAGGATTTTAACAAACAATAGAATATCTCACTCAGGACAGGTTGTTGTCAGTACTGAATGAATTTTAGCATTGAAAGCCAATAATATTTTCCAGTTCAAGTGCATTTTCCCCCACTACATTTAAACTAAGTAGACCATTCGTTAGTTAAGCGTCTTAGCAGAGTTTGTTGAAAGGTTGGGAGTTATTAACCCTTCAGCATACTGTCTTGAAATTTATTAATTCAGATCGCTCATAACAGCAAGATTTCAAGCTAATTACTAAATTAGAAAAATTCAATGGCCAAATAAAAAGTAAAGCAATATGTTAAATTAAGTAGCTGTGTAAATTCTATATTTATTTCTTTGATAACGTAAAAAATGCTTTCATAATAAAAAAAAAATGAAAACTTAAATTATACCATGACTTTTTATAATCTCGGGCTGTGAATAAGTTTTCAAGCTCTCCTTTTCCCACGAACAGGGAATATATATTTACCTAAGTATAATGCCAGTTTGAAGACTTCTTTGCAAACGGGGCCCAAGAAACCCAACTAGAAAAACGCGAGGTTCTTTGAAATGTGACCTTTTTTTTTCTCATTGCTAGGGGAAGTAATTTCATGTTAAGATTTTTTTTCAATTTGTATGCATGAATAAACACTTACTATAAAATAAGTGATTTTCTTTTTGGCATTATAGTAGATAAGAACGACTTTATTATATTTAACTTGTAGAAATATTCGCTAACTATGGTGTTCCGTCAGTAAATGTTGGTTTCGACGTCACAGCTTTTCTGCATTCAATAAAATGTCTGCAGGTTGTATCAGTTTTAAAGGACATCTACTTCGTCTCAATTTATGAACGAGAAACATGAGAAAACAAGTTCTTTCTAACCAGTTGCCTTCAATGCCTCCTTCTGCCTCATATGGGTAAGAAAACCTCTTCTTAAAATTTGTCGTTTTCATGCATCCATCATAAATCTTCGATTACATCGTTCACCCACGAACGACTACGTTCGTTTTTCGAAAAATAAATATCACCCCCACCCCCCTTCAGTTGTTAAAACAGATTAAATATAATTGAATTTATAGTTCGCTAGATTTCTAATTAGAAATTAGATATTTAAAATTAAAACAAAGAAAATGAGGGAAATAGGGGAAGCAATAGCGAAAATTAATATCAGAGGTATCACATTTAGTTTTCCTAACAAAGTATCGTTTAAGAAGCGTCTACAGCAACAATATTTTCTTCACCTTCATTCAAATCATTTTAATATTTCTATATTGTTTCGTTACTGAAATGGTTTTTGTTTTGTATTTCCAAAATGTGAAAAGGTTTTTATTTTTAGATTGAATTTTCGCAATCTTTGTGAGATATGCGATCGCCGATTCATCGATTGTTATTGTTGGTTTGCAATATTTCTTCCGAAATATTCGTAACAATAGATGGAATTCTTGGAAGTTTAGTTGTCTAAAATAACGAATACCAAACAATTAGATAAAAAATATAGCTTTGAGGATCTTGCAAATGAAAAAGAGCTGCGCTAAATGATTTCAAAATATAATTAAGAAAACAATAATCAATTAATACAATAAAAACACGCAACTTTTAATTAATAGAGAATTATGACACGTATCATCTTCCATACATATTTGCAAATTTTTAATTTGTTTAAACGCCTTAACTGCAAGATGTAAAAATTAAAATATTCCCATGTAAATAATTAGGGCGAAAAACCTATTTAAATAATTTTGTTTTTCGTTCATTGACTACATGTTTATCAGTCATTGAGCACGCATTATAAAACTACTCTGGAAAATGTGGAGCTCTTCTTAATTGTTGTTGTTGTTGTTGGAAGTATTTAGATGGCACAAATGGTAGGGGACTGAGCGATGTTCATTATTTATACTCAGTTCCGTTCCTCTACGTTGTGAGTTCAAAACCCGTGGGATTTTATACACTCGAAAGTCGATATAAAATTGGTTTCGACTTAGTATCATCATCATCATTTAACATCCGTTGTCCATGCTGGCATGGGTTGGACGGTTTGACTGCGTTGGTACGCTGGAGACTGCGCCAGGATCCAGTCTGATTTGACATGGTTTTCTACGGCTTGATGCCCTCCCCAACGCCAACCAATCCGAGAGTGCAGTAGGTGCTTTTACGGTAAAAATTTATCCTTTTGCGTGTCACTGGCACGGCGGATGCCATTTACGTGACACTGGTATCTGTTACGGCTGCGATTTTACTTGGCTTGAAGGATCTTCTCAAGTACGACATAATGCCAAAGGTCTTGGGCATTGTCTCCGTGCGGCCCAACACTCGAAATGAGCTCGGCCACTTTACACCACCTCACTTCCGTGAGGCCCTTTGGGAGTAAATAAACAACTATTCATTTGTGTTAATGCAGCTATTACTTACATCACAACACACAAACCAGCAAAGGGAGCGTCGTTCTATGTTGTTGTTTTATCTGCTAGAAATATTAACCAGATTTCCCTCAGATCACATCTTACCATCTTAAATAAAGGAAGGACATATTGAATAATGCAGTCTGAGATACCCTACTCTTGAAAACAAGATTGGAATGGTTATGGCTACTTTTCAGTAGGGGGGGGGGGGAGGTGACAAGACTTTCAGACCACCCTGTACTGTATGTGCTATCTGACTTTTTATTTTGCTGATTTGGAAGTTTGATGGTGTGCCTATTGCCTTTGTAGTTCTCTGAGGTCAGTGAGAGTGATTTAGTTAATTTTTGTCACGACTTGTTATGAGTTGACAGCTCCAGGAAAACTTTGGGCAGGGAGGGAATTTTAGGTGGCTGATATTCTACAGAGTAAGGATTAGACATATTGGTTAGTGTATGACCTGGGTGGAGAGTGGCCACAATATGGGTAAGGAGAGAAGGAGAGACAAGTTTGTTGAGAGTATGTTAGTGACGGTTGCTGTAATAAAGGTAGAAAATGCAGAAAAAGAAAATATATTTTCTCTTGTTCAATTCCCTTTTCTATATCATGTATATTTCCATCTTTCCATTAAAGTTGCATGAGAATAATTGTCTTCAGTATTAATCTTAAAAATTTCCTTATCAGCTACATTTACCAAGGTGTTTTGAAGAAAAGTAATATGGGCAACAAGTCTTGATTCTGTTTAGCCTTTAGTGAGCTAATGGCATTTATAATCACTGTATTGCTATATACCTAGGTCACACACATGACTTGACACATGTTCAAGTATTTACTGTTGCTGCAGGTAACTTTGAGAACAATGTGTTATTGTTGGCATATGGTAAACAAACTTTCTAATGCCACTTTACCTGGAATGGTTCCAGAACCCCTCCCCAACTTGTAGTAACTAATAATTAATCTGATTCTCTGATAATATCTGTTAGAATATTGAAAGAGGTAGTCATGTTATGCCATTTGTGTTCTTTTTTTCTAACATTTCATTTTCATGTAGGTGAGACTGTCAAGATTAAAAAATTAACTGAATACTGTGAGTCTCTGTATAAGCTCGAAATGGAGTCTTCCTAAGGCTCTAATTTATGGTCCATATTATTTGTCCTTCATATTGTTTGATCTGCATACTCCTTCGATTCTGTGTGGTATACAGAATTCAAGTGAGAAATAGAATAAATAGTAATGTAAGTTTTTGGAAGCTGCTACCTTACCAGAGAAATAGATAAAAGAATAATTTGAAGATGAGCACTTCAGAAGTATTTAATGTAGAGGATTTTTGCAAAAGCAACCAAAAATTAGAGATATATCTGGATTAAATTCTGTGAAGTGGTTGATGTTAGGGAGGGCATCTAGCCATAGAAACCATGCCAAAGTAGACATTAGAACTTAATACAGTCCTTTAGCGCATTAGCTCCTGTCAAACTGTCTAGCCATGCCAGCATGGAAAATGAACTTTAACCCTTTCAATACCAACCTGGCCAAAACCGCCTCTGGCTCTGTAGTAAAAATGTCTTGTTTTAATGTTTTGAATTAAAATCTTCCACCAAACCTTAGTCACAATTTATGTTCCTAACACTAGCTTAATGATAACTAAATTATTTTACTAAACTCTATGTTATATTTAAAATTAATTCAAAGAAAAAAAAGCATCTCAAAAGAAATACAGTAACAAAAAGGTTAAATGGTGATGATGATTTTTTTATCATTATAAAAAGACAAAGGTAATGCATAGTTGCTGATAATATTCTTGCAGGAATGATAAAAAAAAATGTGGAAATCTAAACTGTGAAAAAGTTAACAGGATTGGAGAAAAACCAAGAAGTAAAATGATGGCTTGGATAGTGTGGGCCTCATGTGTTGTTTCAGTTGTATGGTCTCTGAAGTAATACAGCTACCTCTAAGCACGAAACATTTACCAATGACCCAGGGGAAGATAGTTTATTAATTTATTCTTACCTTTCTGTGTGCAGAAAGTTAAAAGAAAAATTTTGAAGTGGTGAATATTTTTAATTGTCACCGAGATCTTTCTTTTTGCATAAACTAATGTTATTTGCACTTTTGGATTCAAACGGCTCACCAGAACAAGAAATTATAATCATAATAATTCAAGACATTAACAATGGAAAATAACCAAATTAAATATGATTACCCAGGAATTTTAACAGTCTTATGTAAAAATGAACCATAGTGTGTGAAAAGAATAGGAAGATAATTCAGTTGGTTTGAGACTTTTTAGAAGACTCTTTACCACTGTGTGGATCTTCTATGACTTGTTTCAGCCATTGGACTGTGGCCATACTGTGGCAATGCCTCGAAGGCTTTATTTGAACAAGTCAGCCCTAGTACTTATTATTAATTCTGTTACTTATTCTATCAATGTCTTTTAGTGAACTACTAAGTTATGGGGATGTAAACAAACCAACACTGGTTATTAAGCAGTAATAGAAATAAACACACACACACACTATTCACTTCCACACAGTTTCCATTTACTGAATTCACTTACAAGGTATTGGTCAGCCCAGGGTTATACTAGAAGACACCCAAAGTACCATGCAATGGGACAGTGAGCACCTTCCCCCATGAGATCATAGTGTTAAGGTAACATGGTTCATGTGTAGCTTTGGTAAAGTACAAAGAAATGGCCAAACTCCTTTGAATTGGTAAATTTTAAACTTCACAATGGAAGTGATTAAGTAAATATTGTGTGTATTGTATATTTTCTTGTAGTCATATGATGATGATGATAATGTCTTTTTTTTTTTTCTCATCTAGATTAAATTTTGACTTTCAGTAGACCCCATTTTATAGATTAAAAGTCTCATGAAATAATTCTTGTGTTTTTCTGATGCTTTTAAATTAAGTTTGTAAGATGATTTTTCTTGGTTGCTTATTTTAGGAGTAATAACCGGCGCGGTAACCTGTCAAGACAGCGGGACTACACCCCTACTACGTGGGACAAGTATTATCATAAAAAGCATGATATAGAAGTTGAAAAAAATGTATCCTTTTCATGAATGCATGGACATTTTGAAATTCAGTATTGCCCTAAGAAATTCAGTATTGCTCAGAGGCACTACAACCCAGAAGAAAAAGTAGCCAAAAGTGCATGAACAGTATATAGAATAATGAACAGAAATTGAACACTGGATGAGTCATTTAAAAAAAGAGGGTGGTGGGGCATCAGGTGTGAATTTCAGGAAGCCTGGAAGTTTTGAAGGATGCAGTGCCCTGACAGCTAACAACTGGTGTGGGTAAGTTATTCCATGCTTGAGCAATTCTGCTGTGTTTAAGTGAAATATAAAAAAAAAATTATGTGCTTTTTTTTTTTTAGCAACTTGTTATTTCACATGTTAAGATTTCCCTTAACTTGATCAGACATTCCGGGTATATGAATGTGGAACAGAAGGACCAGTTTTGTTTCTTCTTCATGGAGGAGGATATTCTGCTTTATCTTGGGCTCTCTTGTCTGTAAGTACCCAACACAATTATTTCTCTAATTTACAATATTGGTTTTCAAAATTTGGCCAGCAACTTCAGGGGAGGGGATAAGTCAATAACATCAATCCCAGTATTCAACTGGTATGTATTTCAGTTCTATATTTAGGAGATGAGGAATTATGTACATTATTTACATTTGACGGATATTTGTCCTCATCTTGTTTGTTGTTAACACAACGTTTCGGCTGATATACTCTCCAGCCTTCACTAACCACTATACCATATACCCGTGGGCATATGGCGTAGTGGTTAAAAGCGTGGGCTACTAACCCCAAGATTCCAAGTTCGATTCCAGGCAGTGACCTGAATAATAATGATAATAATAATAGTAATAATAATAATAATAATAATAATAATAACAGCAACAACCTTAGGAATGAGAACCCAGGTTTGAAATTTCCCCCTTGACACCTAATGAAGGCTGGAGGGCATATCAGCCGAAAAGTGTTAACAACAAACAAGATGAGGACAAATATTCATCAAATATAAATAATGATATGTATTTTTGCTTGACATCTAAACCTTGCATCTTTTTTGTTGATGTTTTGAGTCTTTCTTAGTGTTTACTCAGCTACCAGTGTACTTAACTAGACTCTGCTAACAGCAATATTCTTAAATATCTATCAACTAGGCCATCAATTTCGTTTTATAACCAGATTGCAGATATAATTAATATTGGAACGTCCTTATTCTTTCTATTTTGATAGTCAACTCTCTGCGAACTTGTTAGTTGCCGTTGTGTTGCTCTTGATTTGAGGGGACATGGTAATTATATATTTTCTATAATTCTTCACCATTGTTCATTTATTTCCCATTTTCCTTTTTTCTTTTCTCTTTGTTTCAGTCATTAGACTGTGGCCATGCTGGGGCTGTGCCTTGAAGAATTTTAGTTGAATGAATCAACCCCAGTACTTAGGTTTTTAAAACCTGGTACTTAGTCTATCAGTCTCTTTTGCTGAACTGCTGAGTCGCTGGGACATAAACACACCAACGCCAGTGGTGGGGGACAAACACAAATACAAAGAGACACACACACATAGATATATATGATGGGCTTCTTTCAGTTTCTGCCTACCAAATCCACTCACATGGCTTTGGTCTGCCTGAGGCTATAGTTGAAGACATTTGCCCAAGGTGCCATGCAGTTGGACTGAAGCTGGAACAATGTGGTTAACAAAAATATGTAGTTGTTAATGTGAATATTTTCTATAAGATTTAAAAAAAGAATTTAGATGGCAATATGTTGTGCTTGAGAAGACCCATGAAGCCAAGTGAAAACGCAGTTGTGATGCTGGTGTCATGTAACTGGCACCCATGCAGGTAGCATGTAAAAAGCACCTTTCAAACATTGAGCTTTAAAGAGGCAAAATGGTTGAGCTCCTTTCAAATGTTGAGCCTCACAGAGGCAACAACTGAGACCATTGGGAATTATGTTGTGCTTGAGAGGAAGACCCACCAAGCCAAGTAAAATTGCAGTCATGGAAGATACTGGTGTCACGCATATGGCACCCATGAAAGTGGCACGTAAAGGCACCTTTTGAGCATTGGGCCTCACGGAGGCAAGGACCGAGACCATTTGGCATTAGGCTAGGCTTCTAGTGCTGGGCCTCACGGAGGCAATGACCAATTCCATTTGGCATTATGCTGTGCTTGAGAAAACCCATCAAGCCAAATAAAACTGCAGTCATGGCAGGTACTGGTGTCATGCAAATGGCACCCATGCCAGTGGCACATTAAAGTACCCATTACACTCTCGGAGTGGTTGGTGTTAGGAAGGTGCCAAAACTGATTGGAGTCAGGGGCAGCCTTCCAGCTTGTCAGCCCTGGTCAAATCATCCCACCCATGCCAGCATGGACAATGGATGTTAAATGATGGTGATGATAATTTTATATTGTTGAAGGAAGTATATTTATCATTCTTTTGCCTAACCAATCAATGATTGCTGTCACAATGTTATATATATATATATATATATATATATATATACATATTAGTGGGACCTGTGTAAATTCGATAGAAAGAAAAAATTTAAGAGGACCTGTTTAAGAAAGAAAGGATGATTTATATTTTTATGGCTTTCATAGTTTAGTTTTCTTTAAATATACTTGATGTTTGTCTACATTCATTTCCTCATGTCGCCGTCTGTGTTGTTTTTTTTTTCTCTTTTTTATTATATCTTCTCCCTTTAACTTTTCACACCACCATTATCATCACCACTATAATTTTCAGTAACAAAGCTCATTTCAGTTCAGCTGTTTGTTTGATGATGTATCTCTTCTCTGGCAATACAAACGCTATCTGCCCCCCCCCTCTCTATCTCTCTCCCCCCTCTCTCTCTATCTCTCTCTCCCCCTCTCTATCTCTCTCTCTCTCACCACACAGCCACTTCTACACCCATATATATTTATTGATAGATTTAAAATACAATTTTATTGCTCTTTTAGGAGATACTATAACTGAAGATGACGGTGATTTATCTAGTGAAACATTATCAAGGTAAGTTTAAAATAACTTATAATAAATAATTTTATTTGTTAAACTGCTTCTGTTAAGTGTTACTGGATTTTCTGTTCTGCCCATTAATCTTTTTGCTGTTTGGACTTGCTATGAGAGTGAAGTGTAGGAAAGATATCAGGCGTATTGATCTCCCTTTTAAACTATGCCATCAGAAACAGAAATGAAGATATTGTGATAGTGGTTTGTTCCAGTTGTGGCTAGGCAGTGATAAGAGTGTTGTGTGGTGGACCCAAATAGAAGATACAATGATAGTATGTAAATGTTACACAAATTATTAGGCTGTGTTGGTTGTAAAGGAAATGGTGGTAGTGAGGTCTTTGAAGTGACTATTTCTAAAGGCATTGAGCTGTAAAACTTGATGTATATGCAATTTCAGTTGTGGAATAGAGACAATGATGTTTGATTTAGCGTGTAGATAATCTAAAGATAGAGTAGATATATGAGATATAGTTCACCAATGAATTTTTTTTTTCTGTGATTTCTGAAAGATATATGGTTGTTAGAATTGAATAGATAAAGCTAATTTTCTTAGATGCAACATTAGCAATAGATGATTATGTATTCTTGCCAGGTGAGATCCATCCAAAGTGATACAACAAGGATTTTGAACTGAACAAGATGGTTGTAATGTTGAGCTGGCCATGGAAAGGTGAGAAATTTCTTCTTGGGTGAGATGTAAACTGATTGAACCTCATTGATTGACAAACCTTTGTGGCTCACTCTCTCTTCAACCATTACTTATTTCCAGAAAAAAAAAAAAGAAAGAAGGAATAAAACACATCACCATCCCACTTCTCATGAACAGCTCCAAACTTCAAGAATCCAACTTGCTGTTATATAGGACACAGTAATCACTGTTGAACTTTCAAGGAAACTGCAAATCCTCTGTTGACAAAACTAAATTGAGGATAATTGGTTTCCTTCTCAGTGCTAAAATTTATTTTAATATCCAGCAGTAATTCACATTTAAAACATTTCAGTTTGCCCAGGTATAGAATATTTTCCTTCATATCTAAAGTAGTATGACCGACCATATCACAAACGGCATTCAGAAAAGCGCATTTATTTAGCAAACCTTTCCTCAGTAAAAATTTACAAACTCTGCTCGATTGAGCTGTTTGATTTCTGCCTTTTCTATTCTATTACTTCTAATATACGTGTGTGTGTGTTGTGGTTTCTGTATATGAATATTAAAATATGTAAGCTCGTTATATGTATCACTTGTTATGCAGCTTTGTAGTCTGCTACTGATGAAAGGGAGTTTCTATGGCCACTTAATGGATCCAGTATTATAGCCAGAGATACATTAGAGTGAGGAAAGTTCCCATGAAATATAACAATAAAACAGAGACATGAAAACAATGAAGTATACAAGAAAGCTAATGAGGATTTTCTAAGATAGGTACAAGGCAAACAGATCTAGGGGAGAGTCTAGCTGATTTAATGCATTCCAGGTATTTATTTTATTCACCCCCAGAAGAATGAAAAACAATATCAACTCCATAGCTACCTAGCTATGAAGGGAGATGAGTGTCCGTTTTTCATCCTGTCTTGTTTATTGGAATGATGTAAAACTACTTACAAGTTTTAAAACTGTGACTCGAAATTTTGATCACTCATACTTTCATATACTGTGGTTGTTATCTCTGTCTATTTGATAAATTACAGATTCTTACTAATGGGGGACGTTATTTGAAAGTACAGGGATTAGAAATTTATTATCTAAGTGGATTTGTTTTGTGTTTAAAACCTTTTCAGCTCATGTTGACTTTTATTTAAAAACCAATTCCATTCGATATTTGTTTGCTTAGAAATAAACATACTTCACATATTTTCAAAAGAAATGATACACTCAAATGATACATTCTCACTACTCTAAATGTACCGTTTGGTCAAGTTAGTGAAACAAAAATTGGTTTAAGGCAAGACTAACACCTCAGATGTAGGGAAACACTCCTAAATTGCAGGAAAAAATATTTTAGTAGATTAAAGCATGTGATGTAGGTTCAGCTTTGCATAGAAGACCCAGGGTGATTTTTCAGAGACTTTTTTTTTTTAAATTGTGTTTTATATGCCATCAAATAGGGTTGCTTGTAAGTAGAGGCGTGTAGCTTAGTGTGGCTATGGTGTTGGACTCATGATCGTAACATTGTGATTTCAATTCCTGGACAGGATGACACGTTGTGTTCTTGAGCAAAACACTTTGTTTCACATTGCTCCAATCCACTCAGCTCGCAAAAATGAGTAATCCTATGACAGACTGGCATCCCATTCAGGTGGGGAATATATACGTCATTGAAACTGGGAAACCGGCCCCCATGAGCCTGGCATGGCTCAAGAAGGAAACATTAATTATTCATCATCATCATCATTGTTTAACGTCCGCTTTCCATGCTAGCATGGGTTGGACAATTTGACTGAGGACTGGTGGACCCGATGGCTACACCAGGCTCCAGTCTGATTTGGCAGAGTTTCTACAGCTGGATGCCCTTCTTAACACCAACCACTCCGAGAGTGTAGTGGGTGCTTTTACGTGCCACCAGCACGAAGGCCAGTCAGGTGGTACTGGCAATGGCCACGCTCAAAATGGTGTATTTTACGTGCCACCTGCACAGGAGCCAGTCCAGCAGCACTGGCAACGGTCTCGCTCGAATGTCTTTACACATGCCACCGGCACAAGTGCCAGGAGGGCGACGCTGGGCACAGGTGCCATCACGATTTCGCTTTCGCTTGTCCCAACAGGTCTTTGCAAGCCGAGTTTCGTGTCCAATGAAGGAGACGTTGGCATGGGTGCCAGTCATCGAATTTAGTTCGATTTCAATTTCACTTGCCTCAACAGGTTTTCGCAAGCGGAGTTTAGTGTTCAATGTAGGAAAGGTACGCATAAGTGGGCTGGCTACACCCCTGGCAGAGGCCTTGGATTTAGGTCTCACTTGGCTTGCCGGGTCTTCTCACGCACAGCATATTTCCAAAGGTCTCGGTCAGAAGTCATCACCTCGGTGAGGCCCAATGTTCGATGGTCGTGCCTCACCACCTCATCCCAGGTCTTCCTGGGCTTACCTCTTCCACAGGTTGCTTTTACAGAAAGAATAAAGAAAGTAATATTAATTTTTTTTTGTATCAGAAAATTATGATGGATAGGATTCAGTAAAAGAGTTATTTTCTCAGTAGTGCACGGCATAGTAGAAAAAAAGATATTTATGGAAGAAGGAAAATAATCATTGAGAGGAAGTTTTCTATTTTGTTGAAAAACTATGTAACCAATTCTTAAATTCTTTACAAATGATGCAAATTAAACATTAACATTTCTTTTTCAGTGATGTTGGTGCTGTAATTAACAAAATGTATGGAACTGATACTCCTCCGCCTATTATTCTCATAGGTCACAGGTGAGCTGGATTATTATTATTATTATTATTATTATTATTATTATTATTATTATTATTATTATTATTATTATTATCATTATTATTATTATTATTATCATTATTATTATTACTACTACTACTACTACTACTACTACTACTACTACTACTAAGGCGGTGAGCTGGCAGAATCGATAGCACACCGGGCGAAATGCTTAGCAGTGTTTCGTCTGCCGCTACATTCTGAGTTCAAATTCCGCCGAGGTCGACTTTGCCTTTCATCCTTTCGGGGTTGATAAATTAAGTACCAGTTACACACTGGGATTGATATAATCAACTTAATCTGTTTGTTTGTCCCCTCTGTGTAGCCCCTTGTGGGCAGTAAAGAAATGAGAATTGTTAGTGTGCTGGATGCAAGGGTTTTTATTTTGCCCATCGCTATGTTCTAAGTTCAAATTCTGCCAAGATTGACTTTGCCTTTCACCATTTTGGGGTTGATAAATTAAGTACCAGTGAAACACTGAGGTCGATATAATCAACACCAACCACTTTACAGAGTCTACTGCATGCCTTCGATGTGCCACTGGCATGGGTGCATTTATGCTGCACCGGCATGAGTGCATTTTATGTGGCACGAGCACCTGTAAAGAACAAGCCTATATGTAGAGATGACAGTGATTTTATTTAGCTTGACATGTTTCTCAAGTACAGTAAATCACTACATCTCCTGGGCCCTAATCATTTCCTCAGTGTCTGAAGATCCTTTCTCACCACTTCGTCCCAGCTCTTCCTGGGTTTATCCTCTCCATAGGTTCCCTCCACAATTAGAACTCGGCACTTCTTTATGCAGCTGTCTTCTAAAATGGTAAGTTATTGTTCAAAGGCAGCTATTTCTAGTAGAACTGTTGGTCACATAATGCATTCCTATTGATGATAACTGAATAATTCTTAAAACTTATATCATTAAATGTTTATTATAGCTGATTAAAATTTCTTCATTATACCTTTATCTTTCAGTATGGGGGCTGCAATAGCTGTACACACTGCTGTAAGGGCACTGGTACCCTCTCTGGCTGGTTTGGTTGTTATTGATGTTGTTGAAGGTAAGGAGTTCTGCTTTTTATATTTTTGATCTTTTTCTTTGACTTGATTCAGTCATTGGACTGCGGCCTTGCTGGAGCGCTGCCTTGAAGTACTTTTATTCTATCAGACTCTTTTGCTGAACTGCTAAAGTGCAGGACTATAAACAGACCAACACCAGTTGTCAAATGGTAGTGGGGCACAAACACACACACACGACCGGCTTCTTTCTGATGACATCTACCAAATCTACTTACAAAACTTTTGGCAGCTACAGGTTAGGGTTGAAGATACTTGCGCAAGGGACCATGCAGTGGGACTGAATGCAGAGCCATGTGGTTGGGAAGCAAACTTCTTAACCATACAGCCATGCCTGCACCTGACATGGCCACCACTTTCTTTACCAAATGTTACAAAGAATGTTTCATTTGACATAATTTAAAACATTGTTTTTAATTAAAATCACACAAATTGATGAAGACAATAGTTATATACAGTTGCTCATTAAAAATTATTTTGTTTTGTAATGAATCTTAGGTATTCTATATTTTTGTTGATTATTTCTTTTGGTAAAAATGTCATTGAAATAGTTAAAATAGATTGGCAAACAAAACTTATGTGGCTTTTCAATGAAGAATATAGAATTTAATTCCATTTGGTTTTAACACCATCACTAGGTACTTTGGTTACCTTTTGTGGAATCCACTCTTTTGCATTCAGGCCAGGTTTCTACCAACAACTTTGTTTTTTTAATAGTCCTTAAATTTTGGTTTCTAAATTTTATACAGGCACAGCAATGGAAGCATTAAGCAGCATGCAGAGTTTTCTACGTGGACGTCCATCATTTTTCAGTTCCATAGAGGAAGCTATTGAATGGAGGTGAGATAAATAAATTTGTATTTTTCCTATATTGTTTAATGAATTTGGTTGCTGTGAATATTTTGTAAACAAACAACTTCTTGTCAACTGATGACTATTTATCCAACCTCATTTAACTCTTTAGCATTTAAACCAGCCATATCCGGCCCAAAATTTTCTACCCTTTTTATGTTTAAATTGGCCAAATCTGGTCTCTTACCTATACCTAACACTGTCGTTCAAAACATAAGCAATTGCATCTCTGAAATCTCAAAGTTACAAGATAATGCATGACTAATTCAAACTAATGTGAATGAATATGAATTACATTTGACAGAGTAATCTGAGTGCTAAAGGGTTAACAGTTCAAGCCATAATCGTCCTCATCCTGTCTTTTGTGGTTGTGCTGACCAAGGTTTTGCATGTGGTGGTGGTGGTGGCGGCGGAGGCGTAGTAGTAGTATATGAAAGGTATATTTTTACAAAAAATGCTTTATTATTTAATATTTTAATATTTTTTTTTTAAATAAAACTTTTCACAATATAATTTAATCATTGCTGTTGGTTTTCCTTGTCATTGTAGTTTACGTAGTGGTCAATTACGCAACATTGAATCTGCAAAAATCTCCCTTGTTGGGCAAGTGAAACGGTAAGGAGTTATTTGTAATTGTTTCATTTCCTAATGAGTTTCTGTCATTTAACAGCATCACAAGTTTTGCAGTGTTAAAGGCATGTAAACGCATGTGATATCTAGGATAGTACAGCAGAGATTGTTAATCCTGATATTGATGTCAGATTGTGATGTGAAGCGGTGCATTTTTTTTTTTTTTGTTATATTAGTAACTTTTGCATTTTACCATCATTAAATACCTCTAAAGCTGTATCTCTCTCTCTCTCTCTCTCTCTCTCTCTATATATATATATATATATATATATATATATATACTTTATTTAAAAGCAGCAGAAATATAACAAAAAAAACCGTTACTCTGAGTTTCACGTTCCCGTTCATCGGACATGTCCGATGAACGGGAACGTGAAACTCAGAGTAACGGTTTTTTTGTTATATTTCTGCTGCTTTTAAATAAAGCATATTACTCTACCTCTGGTATTTGAGTACTCTTTTTTCCACCTTGTTGCACATTTCATGTGCTTACTCCGGTATATATATATATATATATATATATATATAAAAGGCAAGATGTGTGTGTGTGTGTGTGTGTACGTGAATGTAATTTATGCATGTCCACAAATTAGCACGCATGTCGCTCCAATTTTAGGAGGACATTCGTCATGACCGTAGCTGTATTTTCGTCAACTTATTTTTCCCAGAGGCACCAGCGAATAGTGGTAAAAATAAATTTTCAACCCAACTTTTAACAGTTTTCAAATCTGAGAAATCCACCATTGTTTGCAAACATGAGTTAAGTCCCCTTCTAGCGACAAGTAAGTTTCTGTTAAGACTTGTTTTTTTTTTTTTTTTCCATCGAGGAAAAAAGTGTTTTGTCAATATATGAGCAACACACATACGCGCGCACACACACACACACGTACACCTAATGCATACATGTTTTTTCTATGCATACATGTTTGTGTGTGTGTGATATCCTTCTCACAAAGGAATTTTTGGCCAATGCTAGTGTCACGTAACTGGCACGTAAGAAGCACTGTTTGAATGCTCACAGAAGCAGTGACAGGTGACTGAGACCTTGGGCAATATATCATGCTTGAGAAGGCCTGTCAAGCCAAGTGAGAATGTAGTCATGGCTGATGCCGGTGTTTCATAACTGGCACCTGTGCAGGTGGCACATAGGGAGCACCCACTACACTCTTGGAGTGGTTGGCATTAGGAAGGGCATCCAGCTGTAGAAACCATGCCAAATCAGATTGGAACCTGGTGCAGCTCCCTAGCTTACCAGTTTTCAGTCAAACTGTCCAACCCATTCCAACATGGAAAATGAATATTAAATGATGATGATGATGGTGATGGTGGTGGTGATTGTTTATATTGAGTAAATTACCCACCCAAAGACGATTAACTGGCTTAAATGGATGGTTTGTGGATTTCTTGATTTTTTTTTCTCAATAAATATCTACATTTACCACATACATTAAGGACTAAACATTTCTGTGTTTATTAGTGTCGATACAGGTGAAACAGCAACTTTTGAACAAGAGCATCCCTCGCAGGAAGTCAAAGCTGTAATGAAGCAACCTAGTGATACGATCGTCGAAGTGGACGAAGAGTCAAGTGACACTAGCCTAGAGGAAAGCAAGAGCGATTCTTCCAATATGGCAACTTCTACACCGCCACCTCCTCCTCCCCCTCCACCTCCTAATATGGCACATTCTCTTCCCGAAGTTTCTAACATGATAAATAAAAAGGTAACTCTGAATTTTTGTATCCATCAACAACAATATTTTTTCTTAAGTATGTTTTTTTTTTAATATTTGGGAGATCTTCTGTATATTATGGAGACATGTACAATGTTATTTAAAATAAATCTTTTTATAGCTGTATTATATTACTTTATCAATTTTTTTACAATATGAACTTATTAACTTGTAATTAATTAAGTTTTTTCATAATCCACATCATCATTTCTATAGTGAGTTTTCTAAGTTGTGGTTAACTGTTTGTGTCTTAAAACATCTTGATACATCTTCGCATCAATATTTATTCTATATATATGCCTCTGTGTGTTCATATATATATATATATATATATGTGTGTGTATGTATGTACACACATGTATGTAGAAGGTGATGAATGGGAAAACTCATTACTGAGCTGCAAAATATGCTTAGCAGCATTTGTTTCAACTTTATGTAGTGAGTTCAGATGCCACCAAGGTCGACTTTGCCTTTCATCCTTTCAGGGTTGCTAAAATAAGCACCAGTTGAAGACTGGGTCTGATCCACTTAACATATCCTCACCCTCAAACTTGTTGGTCTTGTGCCAAATTTTGAAACTAGTATATACATGCATCCATACATATAACCCTGGGTAGCTGTAATTGCAAGATTTTTGGTTTTTAATTTAAGTTAGTGTGTGTGTGTGTGTGTGTGTGTGTGTGTATGTGTAGTCCATCAATAATTGTTGATTAAAAAAATTTTTGTTTTGTAAAATTGCAGAACAGCTCACATCAATATACATGGAGGATTGATTTATCAAAGACAGATAAGTACTGGTCAGGTAGGTAGTATAGTTGTGTGCTGTCTTTCATTGTATGCCTTTGCATCCTTTGAAGATTCATAAAATTTTTTAGCTTCTACTTCTTCAGTATTTACCGTTCTCTCTCTCGTTCTCTCTCTCTCTCTCTCTCTCTCTCTCTCTTCAAATAATCACTCTGAAATCATTTGATCGTTGTTGTTCTTTTGATTTCCCTTCCACTCCCTCCCTCTCAACATCAAGCAATCCACTTTTGTGTCACAATGGCTAAGCAGCATTCAGACAAAAATAAATATAATTGAAACCTCTTTGCAAAGTTCAGAGAGCTCTTACCTCTGCAGGTGACAAAGGGCCTCTCGCTCAGAGTAACAAGTAGACTGCATGACACAAGTGTACGAACAGCCATGCTACATGGCAGTGAAACATTGACCGTGACTGCTGAGGACATGCGTGAGCTCACAAGGAATGAAGCCAGTATGCTCCGATGGATGTGTAATGTCAGTGTGCATACTCGACAAAGTGTAAGTACCTTGAGAGAAAAGTTGGACCTAAGAAGCATCAGATGTGGTGTGCAAGAGAGACGATTGCGCTGGTATGGTCATGTGGCGAGAATGGATGAGGATAGCTGTGTGAAAAAGTGCCACACCCTAGCAGTTGAGTGAACCTGTGGAAGAGGTAGACCCAGGAGGACCTGGGATGAGGTGGTGAAGCACGACCTTCGAACATTAGGCCTCACTGAGGCATTGACTTCTGACCGAGACCTTTGGAAATACGTGGTGCTTGAGAAGACCCAGCAACCAATTTATTGATAATCAATTAATGATTTTTATATCTTTACAGGCTGGTTTAGAGGACTTTCTGAGAAATTCTTATCATGTAATGTTCCAAAGTTATTATTACTTGCTGGTAAGTTTTTACATTTGAAGTCTTTATTTTTATGATAAATAAATGTCTTAGAATATCTGTGTAGAGTGAAGAAATTTATAAACTAAACTCTTTTTATGGTTATTTTGGGCATGCCATTTTTTGTCTTTTATATGTTGTGCTTGAGAGGAAGGCCCATCAAGCCAATGTGGAAGATACTTGTGTCACGCATATGGCACCCATGAAAGTGGCACATAAAAGCACACTTTCAGCATTGGGCCTCACGAAGGCAAGGACCGAGACCATATGGCATTAGGCTAGGCTTCAAGCATTGGGCCTCACGGAGGCAATGACTGAGTTCATTTGGCATTATGCTGTGCTTGAGAAGAAGAGCCATCAAGCTAAGTAAAGCTGCAGTCGTGTCAGATACTGGTGTCATGAAAATGGCACATAAAAGCACCCATTACACTCTTGGAGTGGTTGGCATTAGAAAGGGCATCCAGTCGTAGACACCATGCCAAAACAGACTGAAGCCTGGTGCAGCCTTCCGGTGTGCCAGCCTAGGCACAAGGCCCAAACGTTTGGGGTAGGGGGCCAGTTGATTAGATTGACCCAGTACGCAACTGGTACTTAATTTATTGATGAAAGATGAAAGGCAAAGTTTACCTCGGTTTGTTAAGCAAGATCTAGCCCAAGCTTATGTGAATAGGCTAAGATGAATTCAGAATGTACTCATTGAAACAGTCTAGATAGGAATCCAAAAAAGATACATGCTGTTACAAATGTCTCCTTCTAATTTAATCAACAATTTTCAATCTGATTGTGTTATTAAAAGTTTTTTTTTTACATTCTTTTGTCCTTACTGTGTTTATTTTTTAATTACAGGTGTTGACCGATTGGATAAAGACTTAACTATTGGTCAAATGCAAGGTAATAGAATTAAACAAAATATTACCATCTCTAAATCATTGAACATCCATACTTATGATTATATGATTTGTGTCCACACACAGATAAATTATTAGATATTTTAGGACTGCTTGTTTGGAACATCTATCGTTTTCTATATTTTGAACAAGGGAGACGGAAGCATGGCTATGTGACGAAGAATTTTGCTTCACAACTACATGATTTGGGGTTCGGTTCCACTGAATATTTTTTCGTGAAATTTTCTTAATATTTTTTCCAGTTATGACAAACTAAAGTTTTTTTTTTGTAATTTTTCAACAGGAAAGTTCCAAATGCAGGTTCTTCCGCAGTGTGGACATGCTGTTCATGAAGATGTTCCAGACAAAGTGAGAAAATTTTTCGTTGCAATAATTAATAATCTTGAAAAAGCTTATTTAACATAGTAGGAGACAATGAAATCAGTAGGTGCAGGCATGGCAGTGTGGTTGAGAAGCTTGCTTCCCAACCATGTAATCTTGGGTTCAGTCCCACTGCACAGCACTTTGGTCTCATGTCTTTTACTATAATCCCGGGCCAACCAAAGCATTGTGAGTGGATTTGGTCGACAGAAACTGAATAAAGCTCATTATGCATATATACATAAATACATACATACATCATCATCATCATCGTTTAACGTCCGCTTTCCATGCTAGCATGGGTTGGACGATTTGACTGAGGACTGGTGAAACCAGATGGCTACACCAGGCTCCAATCTGATTTGGCAGAGTTTCTACAGCTGGATGCCCTTTTTAATGCTAACCACTCCGAGAGAGTAGTGGGGGCTTTTACGTGCCACCAGCACGAAGACCAGTCAGGCGGTACTGGCAACGGCCACGCTCGAAATGGTGTATTTTACGTACATTATATATATATATATATATATATATATATAAGCTCGCAAGGAATGAAGCCAGTATGCTCCGTTGGATGTGTAATGTCAATGTGAATACCCGTCAGAGTGTAAGTATCTTGAGAGAAAAGCTGAACATTAGAAGCATCAGTTGTGGCGTGCAAGAGAGACGATTGCGCTGGTATGGACATGTGGTGAGAATGGAGGAGGATAGCTGCGTGAAAAAGTGCCACACCCTAACAGTTGAGGGAACCCGTGGAAGAGGTAGGCCCAGGAAGACCTGGGCTGAGGTGGTGAGGCAAGACCTTCGTACATTGGGCCTCACCGAGGCGATGACTACGGACCGAGACCTTTGGAAATGGGCTGTGCGTGAGAAGACCCGGCAAGCCAAGTAAGATCGTTGCCAGTGCCCCTGGACTGGTTCTTGTGCGGGTGGCACATGAGATGCACCATTTTGAGCGTGGCCGTTGCCAGTACCGCCTGACTGGCTCGTGTAGGATTTTCGAGCGAGATCGTTGCCAGTGCCCCTGGACTGGCTTGTGCGGGTGGCACATAAAAGACACCATTTCGAGCGTGGCCGTTTTCGTGCGGGTGACACGTAAAAGCACCCACTACACTCTCTGAGTGGTTGGCGTTAGGAAGGGCATCCAGCTGTAGAAACTCTGCCAAATCAGACTGGAGCCTGGTGTTGCCATCCGGTTTCACCAGTCCTCAGTCAAATCGTCCAACCCATGCTAGCATGGAAAGCGGACGTT
This sequence comes from Octopus bimaculoides, assembly GCF_046866305.1. NCBI lineage: Eukaryota > Metazoa > Mollusca > Cephalopoda > Octopoda > Octopodidae > Octopus > Octopus bimaculoides. The sequence continues at coordinate 7,381,565 of NC_142938.1, forward strand.
AAACGATGATGATGATGATGAGAATTCACAAAAGATGAGGACAGGTGGTGTAGAAAACAAACAGATGTATTAGTATAACGCTTGGGAAGTGGTGGTCAGAAATAAGGTAGTAATAAATCAAAAAACAAAAATAAACAAGCTTTTGACAGTTTTATAAATGTTTCAAAATTATGATGCTATGATGCTAGGTGTTTCCTTTATTTTGTCCAACCCCTGTATATGTATATCTTTTTGCTTATTTCAGTTTAATGACTGAAATAAGCAAATAAGCCATGTTGGGGCACCGCTTTGAAGAATTTGTAGTTGAATGAATTGGCCTCAGTACTTTTCTTTTTAAGCCTGGTGCTTATTCTAACAGGAAATTTTTCATTATTAAAATTAACACATTACGGTCCTGTGGGAGTTTGGCATAGTGGATAAAAATGTGCTGCATTAAAGGTTTGTTAACAAAGATGTAAGTAAAGCTTATGTGAATAGGCCAAGATGAACTCATGTACTCATTGAGACAGTCTAGATAGGAATCAAAAAGACATATCTTGTTTTAATTATAACTCACTTCAGATACATTTTTTTAATAATCCTGTAGTATTTATTAATTAGTAATAATCTTATTGACAGCCTATTTCAGTCTGGGTTTGAATTTTATTTTTGAAGTTGAATTTTTATTTTGAAGTTTAATATTTAATTTATTTTTAATCTCTAGGTGGCAGATGTTTTAGCGACCTTTCTTGTCCGGCATAAAATGGCAATCCCAATTGGTGATTTTGAAAGGTAATGTATTGATTGTATCTCATAGATATTTGGAACAGATTGTTAATATTTCTTTTGTTTCATGCATCTGTATTGATATTCTGCTTCTTTTCAAGTGGAAGAATATGGTTTCTTTAAGCCTTGAGAAAGGCAGCTATTTAAGAAAGTAGATTAAAAAAAAAATGAAAAATACTCTAATCAATGCTGAGCCTTGGTGTTACATAGAATAGCAATTAATTATAAAACCATCTCTGAACCACATGAATGAAGAATTGCCATCAACAAAACCAGTTTGTACCATTGTAGAGATGGTTTAAACCAGTGGTTCCCAACCTGTGGACCGCAAAGGTAGTTCTGGAGGTCTGTGAACATGTTAAGCCGACAGATCTTTCAATATCCTGGGGTCTGTGGGAAAACTCATTTCAAGAAAAGGGGTCCTTGGTAGTGAAAAAGTTGGGAACCACTTGTTGAAACCATTGAGAATTGGACATTACTGTTTCTAGTTCAATGTTTGACTAATCCAAATTGACCCCTTTTTGGGTCAATGAAATAAGTATCAGTTGAGCAGTGGGATTGATGTAAATGACTTAACTATTCTTGGATAAAAGTATGAAAATGAACTTTACCCCTCTGCCTTGCTGTGCTAGTGTAGCAGAGTTGATCCCTCAAACCAAAATGATCTAAGCTCAAATTCACAGCTTCCACATCAGATCATGGTTGATGGAGAGAACATGCTGAGGCCTTTGTCCTGTAGTAGATTGAACATGGGCAATCCAGTCCATTCTAACCCAAGGCTCAGGTAAGTCTTCATTTAAGGTCTTATTCTTAGCCTCTTCTTTTCTTCATTTTCCTTTCAATTAAGGCAACTGTTCCTATCGTTCTATCATACTTTAACCACTCATCACTCTGCATAAAGCCAGCTCCCTGCCACTTCAGTTGAGGGGTCTTGTCTTGTGCCATAGAAAGAGCTTCCAGTTCACTCTGTAAAGTGTTTGGCAATTATCAAGAGCGCCCAGCTGTAGAAACCACGCCAAAGGAGACAGTGGAGCTTGATGAAGTCCTCTGACCTACCATCTCCTGTAGAACCATTCAACCCATGCCAGCATGGAAAATGAATGTGCTGCTGCTGCTATGACGATGATGACGACTATTGTCTAGGTGTTCAGTAGAGCTTATGTATCAGATTAACTTTATTCTCTTTGTATATTGTTGGAGTCTCCAGAAAAATTTGAAATCTAATGAAAAAGCTCAAGTCATAGTTATATATCAGCATACCTCTTGAAAACATGATAGCACTAGTAAAGGAATTATGCCCAGCATATATCTAAATGAGATAGATCAGAACTCAAAATTGAGATTTACACAAAATATTAGAGTGAAATTCCTTTGTTTAAAATTGTTGATTTTGTTTCTAGTATAGTTTTTATTTATTTTTCAGAACGTTTCCAGCTTGTTAGCCCTGTTTTGGTGTTGGATGTCAACATGAAGTCATTTTGATACAGTTATTGCCCTCTTTTCCAAACTACATTGATTTCTATTACTGCACTTCAGAACTGAAGTTCACTGCAGCCCTTTCACAAAGCTGTCCCCAACTGTGAAAAGCTTTTGTTCAAATAGTAACTTGATTTGACCCATAACAATAGATTTCCTCATAATTTATATTACCAAAATATTTCGTTGGTAATTTTTTTTTTTTTTTTGTTTGTTTGGAGTTTGTTTTCTAAGTGTTATATTTAAAATAAACTGCTGAAGATAGAACCATAATCCCCAACACACTGTAAAGCATTTTACCAGCTTTATTCCACATGAATGCAAGAAATACTATCAAAAGATTCTTTAATTCATAAACAAAAACTTTGACATTTTGGAAATTAAAGATGTAAAATAACCCACATTTTTTTTGTTAAATTATTATTCTGAAAAACCTATTCACTTATATTTTGTATCTAAACTTCATTATTATAGTTATTTTGATATTTTTCATTTGTATTATTTTTATATCCTGGGGTGCCCCTTTGATGGGGGAGTTCATCACATATATATATATGTATGCATGTGTTTATGTAATGTGAGATGATAGTTTCATTTTTAACAGTGAAACTATTATTTCGCATTACAATAACGTTTAACGTTTGTTTTCCATGCTAGCATGGGTTGGACGGTTCAACCGGGGTCTGGGAAGCCAGGAGGCTGCACCAGGTTTCAGTCTGATCTGGTAGTGTTTCTACAGCTGGATGCCCTTCCTAACGCCAACCACTCCGTGAGTGTGTGGGTGCCTTTTATGTGCCACCGGCACAGGGGCCAGAGGAGGCTGGCAACGGCCACGATCGGTTGGTACTTTTTACGTGCCACCAAGGTACATTTGAATGGGCTGGGGCTGGTTATGCGAAACTGGTGTAGGATACAGCTTTGAACTTACTTTATTTGCTGGGTTTTCACAGTCACAGCATATCTCCAGAGGTCTCAGTCTATCGTCATTGTCTCTGTGAGGCCCAACGTGCGAAAGAAAGATAAGGCTGGTCTATGGGATTACACTGAGTTTCACAGGCTTAGGATTTGATGATATGCAGTAAACCTAAGTGCTTTATGGACGTGAAACCATAGACTGACCTTATCTTTCTTTATCTGTCTGACTGTCCGTCTGTCTGTCGATCTGTCTGTCTATCTATCTATCTATCTATCTATCTATCTATATATAATATAAATAATATATACATATATATATATATGCATATATACATACGTATATGTACATACTTACATCTATATGTACATGTATATATATATATATATATGTGGGCACAGGATGTCACAAAACATAAACAACAAAAAATACGAAGTACGAGTACATGTAATATGAAGAATTTTTTTGAACAACGAAACACACAAATGGAAAACAAGACAAACAACATAAAGGACGACCCTTCATCAGTTGTTGGCTGTTTTTTTACTCCTGTATTTCAAGTATTTCACAACAAGATACGCCTTCGATAAAACAGTTGCTCCTGCCGAGCAAATTAAATAGAATTTAGGATTTTGCGGAGGGTCAAAATTGGTAACAAAAACAGACAGTGAAAACAAACAGGAAGAGCTGCTTTCTCTATTGCTGGCATTTGTCAATGGTTTCTCTCATTGTTTTTAAAATGCCATTTTGTATCATTAATAAAATTGTCGGTATTTTTTATGACACAAGTATGCTAGTATTTTATAAAAGTCACTTAATGAAAAACATATAAAATATTTATTCTGTTCGATTAAAGAAAAAAAGGTACAAAGGAGCCTCTAAAAATACTTCCGTGTTTTACCAATCACTTTTTACTGGCATGCCTATACATGTGCTCCCCCCCCCCCAGACTTTGTTTCCTCGTAACTTCCAGAAAAATGGATATTTTTGTATGAAAATTTCAACAGGTAGTGTAGATTCTGATTATATCAAAATCTGTTGTGAAAAAAAAAAAAAAAAAAAATCGTGAGTGCGGAAAGGAGTTTCATAAAAAGTCATACGAGTTGGATTTGTTTTCTCACAACTTTCAGAAAAACGGTTATTTTTTAATGACATTTTCTATAAATACATTTCAGAGTCTGTATATTACGATTATACCGGAATTTAATATGAAAAACAAAACTAGTGAACTTGTACACATACATACTGACACACGTCATATAAATCTACAAAACGAAACTAGAAATTAAAAAGGAAAATTGTGATGTGTGTTAGCATGTATGTGGGCTCCCCAATTTAACGATCTAATCATAATTTAAACACTTTGATAGATATGTTAGAAAACATCATTTAAAAATACCCGTTTTTTCCCCCAAAAGTTATGAGGAAACAAAGCTGATTCATGAGAATTTTCCGAAACTCCTCTCCCCGGTCACGAAAATTTTTTTGTCAAAATAAATTCTGATAAAATTGGAATCTACACAATCTGAAGCATATTTGTTGAAAATTTCACACAAAAATGTTCATTTTTCTGGAAGCGTTAGCGAGCATCCATTTATAGTGTCACCAGAGGCAACAAAATCGTGTGGAAGCAACATACCCCACCCTTTCTCTCTCTCTCTCTCTCTCTCTCTCTCTCTCTATATATATATATATATATATATATATATATATATATATACTTTATTTAAAAGCAGCAGAAATATAACAAAAGAACCTTTACTCTGAGTTTCACGTTCCCGTTCATCGGACAGTTTTTGTTAGAAATGGAGAGAGGATAACAATGCAATCGAAAGTAATATAAAATTTAAAACACATGGATTCGTTTGATTGGTCGTTTCAAATAACGGTCATGGATTGGTCGTTCCAATTAACGGTCATGGATGCGTAATGCACAGACCAAATAAATTTAATACAGATTCATCCTATTAAAAAAATATCGAAGAAAACCTTAAATAGAAAAATGGGCTCAAAATACATATTGTAAATAATTAATTATATTCGAATTAACGCATTAAAATCAAATCAATAAAATAAAGTATACGTTGCATTCAAAATAAAATAAAATAAAAATTACAATAGCGTGTATGTATACAAGGCTATCCACAACATATATATCTATATAGAAACATATACATCGAAATACACAGTTGCATACGCACAGACAATCTACGTATATTTTTACACACACACGCATTTATTTTTGCGCGCGAAAAACCTATGCACTGGTAACGAAAATTGTATCTTAAGCTATGGAGTGGAGGGGTAAAGAGTAACGTATCTATAATAACGTTAAATATGGGAAAGAGGGTGGCGGGGGAATGCAGTTGTCATAAAAAAAGGAAAAGAAGAAAGAAAGAGAATAAAGAAAGAAAGAAAGAGAAAAAAGAAAAAGAAAGATAGCAAAGGGAGAAAAGAGAGGAGAGAAAGGCTGGGGATAGGAAGGAAGAAGTAGAGAGAGAAAATAAGCAAGAACATATAGTGAACGTGCATAAAAATTTAGATTGCGTATATATGCGTATACAAAAATGTATATAGCATCACGTATATAGATACATATGTTGATATGTACGCAAATAGTTACGATCATAACCTTATACATGCGTATGTACACATACAAGTATATGTGAGTGTGAACCTAATCGCACATACGCATATATAATAATATAGATGCATGTATGTATAGATAAATATAAGCATATATTCTTACCATGTATACACAAAAAAACGTACACGCACGAAATCATAACAGCATATGCATAAGTGCAAACTGAGGCCCTATATGTAAGCGCAGGTACATGCATATGAATACGTAAGTGCTGTAACTATACAGACATCTACACAAAAAACCCATTAGATCTCAGTGTATATATGCAGCCAACTTCTTAAATAAACCGCTGGGTGTATAAAGGTTAAAACCAGGCGAAAATACATGCATAAAAGAATACAAAGCGTTTTTTTAAAAAAAATAAATAGAATAGAATGAAGTAAAAAGTAAAAACAAGGGAGAAGAAAAATTATGTATATAACAGACGAAGGTTTTCTTAAAATGACGCAGGGGTCTTTACAAAGTTCTCACAACGCTAAAAAAAATCATTTATAATTCGGTACCAATCCAATAGCCAGATTGCACAATGGTTATAAGGAGTCGATCATCGTCAAAATTTTACCCATATGGAATATTACATGCAGATATTTTAAATTTGGACGCATGCCTACATGTGTTTAAAAGTTCGCGTCTTTGGTTTAGCGCCTTCTTATCCTGGAACAAGATATTCATTTTTTCCAATAAACAAAGATCACATTTCAATGGCCTCTTATGGGCACCATGTCTGTAAGGCGATGCTTTGCCTAAAATCCTCCATGTCACGTTGAAAGGCTGGGCTTCATTCTCCTTTAAATGCCAGACGTATTTTGCCAGGCTCGTCTTTGTCCTATTTTCAGGGTACCTAAAAGAGTTTTTATGCGAATATATATATATATATATATATATATATATATATTACGGAGATGTACTTGCATAGCAAGTGACCTGATCTGAGATCGTGTGCTGGAACGAAAACAATTGAAGCGTGGAAGGTGTTTATAAGCCATTTAAAATAACACACAAAAGCCGTTAGATTCACTTCAACATTTTGTCAGTGAACAGGTCGCGGTCTCAAAGCGACGAAAACATTTCGACAAATTAAATTTAAATGTTGAAGTGAATCTAACGACTTTTGTGTTTTTTTAAATGGCTTATAAACACTTTCCACACTGCAATTGGTTATATATATATATATATATATATATATATATATATATATATATATATATATATATATATATATATATATATATATAATGTACGTGCGTATATGATCGTCCTCCTCACCGTTTGTTTTCGTCCTCGTAATCTAATGGTTGGGCAAGGCAGCGATAGAATAAGTGTCATGGTTAAAAAAATAAGTACTGGGATCCATTTGTTCGACTGAACACTTCAAGGCGGTGCCCCAGCATGGCCGTAGCCAAATGACTGAAAGAATTGAAAAATAAAAAAAAGATTAAGACAACGACAAAACTAATAACCGGATCGTGGATTAAATCCACATAATATATATGGATTTGTACCTATATTATACTCTGTCTTCCAAATCCGAAATATATAGTATTAAATAATATACCCGAAGATACTTAGAAAAAAAAAATCATGGAGATGCCGGGGATTGAACCCGGGGCCTTTCACATGCGAAGCGAACGCTCTACCACTGAGCTACATCCCCATTTCCCCAGCTGGCCGCTAAACAAGCTTTATATTATTTATTATTAATAAATGAGGTCGAATTCGTTTATTTGGATATTTCCTGTGTTATTAGACCTACTTCGATTCTCTTACTAATCATTAAATCTTTTCTGTCGTCGTTTTGCTGTGACCAGGTATTTTAAAATTAAGGTCTTTTTTTGCTGAAAGCTTGTGCCGATTTCTCTAAAACCTAGAAATATTTCAATGTTTTCCAGAATTCGCTTTTTCTTGAATTAAAGTTCAAGAAACATGTTTGTCTGAAAGTATGATAACGCGCCTGAATAATGTGAGTCTATGCGCAACCATTGACGTGAAAGAGGAAGGAAGCCGAGAACGAGCCGGAGAAAACTTAAGAAAATGTAATCAATTACAAAATACGAACTATTTGAATAATATATTTACCTAATAAAATATGTTTCATTTTTTATTTTTCCGAAATGATTTATTTTATATTTTATGCGCATCCCAGATTTATATCAAAATATCTTATATTTTATGTGTTAAAATATCGACGTTTTAACGTTTTGGCAACGCTGCAAATGTCCCCCGCCTCCTCATACATATATGTATCGGGGGAGGAGGAGGGAGTATTCTTTTATTCTTTTACTTGTTTCAGTTATTTGACTGCGGCCATGCTGTAGCACCGTCTTCAGTCGAGCAAATCGACTCCAGGACTTATTCTTTGTAAGCCTACTACTTATTCTATCGGTCTCTTTTGCTGAACCGCCATTTACTGGGACGTAAACGTGCCAGCATCGGTTGTCAAGCGATGTTGGAGGAGGGAGATAAAGACAGACACAAACACACACACACACATATATATATATATATATATATATATATATATATATATATATATATATATATATATATATATATATATATATATATATATATGGCGAAGGTAAAGAATATGGGTAATCTTCCACTATAGGGAGGTGAAAAAAGTAAATAAAAATACAATGGAAATAACCTACGTCCTACTAGTATCATCCGTACTACTCTGAAATGTGTTTTTTCCCCCCCTAAAACAGCATGCGACGGAAATTTTTCTTGTAATTTTTTTTTAATAACGATTAGTTTAAAAAAAAAAATTCAAGAAAAATTTCCGTTGCATGGGTTGGACGATTTGACTGAGGACTGGCGAACCAGATGGCTACACCAGGCTCCAATCTAATTTGGCAGAGTTTCTACAGCTGGATGCCCTTCCTAACGCCAACCACTCCGAGAGTGTAGTGGGTGCTTTTACGTGCCACTGGCACGAAGGCCAGTCAGGTGGTACTGGCAACGGCCACGCTCAAAATGGTGTATTTTTACGTGCCACCTGCACAGGAGCCAGTCCAGCGGCACTGGACTTAAGTTATTTCCCTTGTGTTTTTATTTACTTTTTTTTACCTCCCTATACTGGAAGATTACCAAGAATACTTACACCTGATAGTTAAGATTAGCGTTAGAGTTTTTGTTTTTGTTCCTATTTTGTGATTCATAAGTCACGCCCACCAATGGAATGAAATCTTTTGATTGGTGGAGAGAACTGTACGTCATTGAATTGATGAATTTCGTAGAATTTGGCAGTCTTTCTCGGAATTCACCCAATGATGTGACCATACAGGGCTGTTAAAAAATATTCAAATACATAATTACTAAGAGTAATTTTGAATAATGTTATATGATGAATATGAAAATGGCAACTTAACGCTGGTGAGGGGTGCAGAAACATATGTTGTGTTATACAGTTCAAGATTGTCAACTTCAATATATATAGCCTGACACCTCGGTAAGGCGAGACAATGACAAGAACTTTGCGGTTAATGACCCAGTCCATCTAAACGTCTCAAACGCACAGGCTGGAAGAGATAGTTCACTAACAGGTCTCAATACTTCAGCTGTAAAGACCCTTCCAAGACTCAAGATTTGTTTCAACACACGAATTCACATCAAGAAACCTTAATATAGTTATAAAAATATATGTGTCTCACTTACGTTGAGAGGATAATTTAAATAAATTATTTTTGAATAAATTAAATTTAAGTATTTATATGGGTGATTATTATAATATATATATATATATAAGTTTTTATAATAAAGTAGTGGGTATGGAAATAATTTTTTAGTTGTACTGAAGAGGATAGATATTTGGTTTTAAGTATACTTCAAAACCCAATAAAATATTTAAAATATGTTTTCATTGAAATATTAATACAAATAATCCACATATATACATATATATTCCTATCAATAAACAATTATTTATAATCATATAAAAGTTATAATAGTTTAACTAAAACATTGGTTTTGTAAACCAAAATTAAATAATATATTTTTATAACTATATTAAGGTTACAAGTGAATCGAACACTTATAATAGGTTTTCAAAACCCATAATTATCCAATATAACCTAATAATCTAATATGTATATTCACACTATATCTAAAATAGGTCGAATTAAAAAACAAACAAAATATATAACCCTAAAAATTCGACCAATCATTTCATATGGATATTCCACAGGACAACTTCCAATCCAAGTTAAAATAAAAAATACACCTACTAAAAACCAAAAACAAAACTGCCCTAAAAAATTATAACATAACCCTATACACCCTCTAATATGCAAAAAAGGACAAATAAATAATACAATAATAGATATACCTAAACTAACCACACCTCCCAATTAAGAGTTTTTTCTATATTTTTTTTTTCTGTAGGTATAGTTAGTTTAAATTTTTATTTAGTTGTTGTTATAGTTGTTTTTGGTGTTTGTGAAGCTACTTTAGGATTATCGTTATTAGTTAGTTTTATTCGACTACATGGAAATGATTACATTTTAAGATTAAGGGTTTATAAATTGTAGGTATATTAATGAGAATTATAGTATTATTATTTTTAAATTTTTGATTAAAGTGGGAGTTGCGTTTATGATTTATAATAGGTTTTAGGTTTATAAGGTTAAAATATTTAAATGTTGGTTATAGAGGGGTTTGTGAATTTTATTTTTTTTTTGATAAAAGATCAAGGGTTTTGATTTTGTTAAGGTTTTGGACAAGTAGATTGATATTATTATCTAGTTATAAATCTGTAAAGAGAATAAATAATAAAGTTGGTTTTTTTTCTTTATGTGTATTATTATTATGTTTTGTAGTAATTATATTTTTTTGGGTAGAGAATTTAATTATATTTTATTTATTTTTTGAAATTTCATTAGTTCACGATATATGGTCGTTCAGTTCCCTAAAGTCCAGCACCGGTCTGACTTTTCCTTTCCTCGACTGGGAGTCTGTCTTGCGGTATCCGATCCTTGAAGCTTGCCCCGACCCAAAGTACACCAGGAATAGCAGCTGCTTCTCCCAAACCTAGACCGTCGCTTAACACGTCTTGTCCTGACCACAACCCCGTTCGAAAAGGGCACGAATCCCGATCGAGGCTCCTTCTGCCCTTTTTCCCCTTCCGGTCAGCCTCCCCAGACACTGACGTCATACCACAGGTATATCAGCCGAAACGTTGTGTTAACAACAAACAAGATGCGGACAAACATCCGTCAAATGTAAATAATGAATCAAGCCCAGTACTTATTTCTTAAGCCGAACCGCTAAGTTAGGGAGATATAAACACACCAACACCGGTTGTCAAGTGGTAATGGGGGACAAACACGGACACAAGGACACACACACGTAGTTTCCGTCTATCGAATCCACTCTCAAGGCTTTGATCGGCGCGGGGCTATAGTACAAGACACTTGCCTAAGGTACCACACAGTAGGACTGAACCCAGAACGATGTGGTTGGGAAGCAAGTTTTTTTTTTTTACCACACGGTCACTCCCCCGTCTGTTTCTTTTTTTTCTTTTGAAAGACATTTTATTACCAAGATGTTTTTACAGGTGTCTATCACTGGCTTCATTAGCTTGGTTGTCCTGTTTCAGCTGCAGATGCTAATGGCAACACCAGTGCTTGTCCTGGCACTGATTTTCTCTATATCACAGGCAGGGAAATGAGTCACTGCTCTGTCTAACAGTCAAGCATCCATCATTGACAAGATCAAGGAAGGTTGAAATCACATGATCTGGTGGTCTTGGTGCTGTTGGAGATGGTGGGGATTTATCTTCTTAAACAAACATGCATTTTGCACCAAAAGCCCATATGAGAGTTTCTCTCATGGTATCTAGCACAGTATAGGTTGTTCTAACAGAACATCCACATTTAGGTGGGGGACATATATTACCACTTTGTACTAATAATCTTTTCTACTATAAGCACAAGGCCTGAAAGTTGGGGAGAGGAGGCCAGTCGATTAGATTGACCCCAGTATGCAACTGGTACTTAATTTATCGACCCCGAAAGGATGAAAGGCAAAGTTGATCTCTTCGTATTAATAATGCCGCTGTCACTAATATAAACTCGACGTTGTGAAATAGTTTAGTAGTTTTTCACTTTTAGAAATTTCATCAGATCATATTTCTTTAAGTTTGCACTTTCATATCCATTTGAATACTTTTGTGAACATGTTGCTATTCTGTTTGGGCCCTTCACCTTTCTTAAAAGTATGGAAAATATTTTTAATCATAGCATTCTTGTCTTCCTTTTTACTTGTTTCAATCATTTGACTGTGGCCATGCTGGAGCACCATCTTAAAGGGTGCTAAACAAAGAAATCGACCCCAGGACTTATTCTTTGTAGACTTAGCACTTATTCTATTGGTCAGTTTTGCTAATCCACTAAGTTATGGGGACATAAACACATCAGCATCAGTTGAGTGCCATGTGTCTAACACATGTCTACAAAGTTAGAAAACAGCACAACTCCCGTGACTTTCGGGAACATTTTTTCACACTCAGAGTTGCTGAAACATAGAACAAACTACCTGCATCAGTTGTTTGTTGCCGAGACATTGCATCCATTAAAACTTCCATGCTTCCTGAAATTTGCCAACACTACACCTCATACATTCCCCTCTATACGCATGCACATGTATATCCTGAATTATACAACGTTCACTTTCCTGACGTTTGTACATATTTCCATGTTCTGTACATGCACCTTTGATGAGTTGTAGTGCACCTGAGCACTATACACAATAATTTTATTATTATATGGAAATAAACACTCACATGAACACATACAAACATGCATTCACTCACAAAACTGACACACACATCCATGCAGGGGTTCTCTTACACACACACCTACATTGTTCTCCCTTGTCTCCTCCCCACATCCTAAATTTTTACAGAATGACAAGTAAATTCCAGTAAATCCAAGATCCAACTGACCTTCAACAAAAGGTCGAGTCCTTGAGTACACAGATGGCTAATGCACACACACCTACAAGCAGTAGGACTGAACCCAAACCCATGTGGTTGCAAAAGAGGCAGCTGTACAGGTAAACACACAAACATATGCACACACTCTGATCTGGCAAGGTTTCTACAGTTGGATGCCCTTCCTAATGCCAACCACTTGTGAGTTATGAATCTGTATGATGCTACTTCACTTAGCTTTTATAGACTTCATAATCAGTTTCCTGATTCTTGGAAAGTTAAGAGCAATAATAATTCCTTCATGTCTCAAATGTTTTACATGTACGATTGTGATTGTCTTGCCCTGTGGATTCACTACCATTTTTAGGTGGTTTTAATGTGATATCACTTTGGCTCTAGAGATGCAAAAATGTCTAGAGTTCCAGAATCTTGATAGCAAGCCATTTAAAATGATTTTTCAAATTAAATAAATCCAGATTACAGTGTCTCTTATTCATTAACAGGTGAATGTAGAGCTATATTATTTAGACATAGTGAACTTGGTGTCCCAGGATCTGTCTTCCATGCAACTAAGAAAAGTTATTTCGCCAAACAATGCACAGAGAATCACGTTAAATGATGATAATGTTCAGCAGAATGAAGTTGAGGATTCTACTTAGATTAGAATGTTGGCGATCCAGGGGAAGTAAATCCTCAAGAATTGTGGTTACAGTGGTTGTGCATTCAGCGAACAACTTCCCAGGATTAAATAATGCAAATATTACTTGGCACTGGCTATATTTAAAAACAGCCTTGCTTTTGAGCATCGTCCCTTCTCTAATGTTATCGATTTCAAGATAGTAAGTGTTAATGAAGGAACAATGAGAACAAACGCTGGATATGTGGTAGATAGGTTTGAATGATGGACGTTAAATGATGATGATGACGAAGAGGTGAATCAGATGAATACAGAAGTCATAAATGTAATTGCTTTTGGATAAGAAATAAATCCAGGTGGGAATGGTTTCAATGGAAAAAATTAAAAGATAGATAATTGATGTGAATTACATACATAAGCTACCACCAAGCATGGTTGTGTGGTTCAGCTGCATCCTTTGCAAGCATATGGGTTTGGGTTCAGTCCTACTGCAAGACATTTTGGCTGTCTTCTACTACAGCCCTAGGCTGGCCAATGCTTTGTAAGTAAATTTGATATTATGCACGTCTTAAAAGTAGTGATTTGGCATAATAGACTGATAGAATGACTATCAGACTTTAAGAGCAGGTGTGATTTGTTCAACAAAACTCTTCAAACAGTTGCCACAATATAGTTGCAGCCCAATGACTGAAACAAGTAAAAGGATAATATTAGCAAAACACTTTGTTTTCATGTTGTCCCAATCCATGCACTGGGAAAAATAAGTTGTACATGTAATTCAAAGGGCCAGCTTTGCCATATTTTATCATGCTGAATCTCCCAGAGAACTATGTTAAGGGCATGTATGTCAGTGGAGTGCTCAGCCACTTGCATGTTCCACTGGTCAGATCAACTGGAACCCTTGTCATCGTAACAGATGGAGTACCAGTTTAAGGACAGCTAAAAGTACATACTGCCATAATTTATCAAATCCTCATCAATAACAAGATTAGGATGTAGAGATTGACTTGACTGTATTTGCTTGGCCATTAGTTATCTGGAAAATGAGAGACAATAAGATAGGATTTCCCCACAATCTGTTGAAGTTGTTTCCTTGGTTAACTTATGACAAGAGGTGAGATGTACGCTCTTTGTGGTAGCCTCAAAATCTCTAGTTAGCAGGAGGCGAGGAGGCACGTGTGAATCCTTCAGCTGCTCACAATGCTCTGTGATGATTTAGAGAAAAGAGGAATTCTATATGAAAGTGAAATTATTTAAAAGCAATACGTTTCACAAAATTCTCATGAAGTCAGCTTTTGATTTTACTTTCATAAATACAAGATTAAAGAACTTTTAAAAGGCAAACAATTTTAATAATAAATAGACTTTATTAAAGCGTTTATATATGAAAGTGAAATGAATTACTTAAAAATCTATTATCTGGGTTTTTTTCTAACAAAACATAAAATGAAAACTTTTCTTCACAGATAATTGTCACACCATGTCTTCAGACAATTAAAGCAATCTCCTCCCTGCTTTGAATTGGCATTAATTGTCTCTGTGATCCAGTCTTTAAACAATTCTTCATCTTTGTTTAGAAGAAGAAACTGACCCAAAACATTATAGGCCTGAATAAAAAGAAGAGAAAATATTAAATTAGAAAATTTTGCAACATTTCTAATACATGTTTGTTATTAACAAGAAAATGGTTCTAGGTAAATTCCACTGTGGTAAATTTCACCATGGAAAATTCCACCCATGGACAGACTTCCAATATAAGCTGCTCCCTCTAATAATCACCATGGTCAGTTTCTTTAGACAATTGGTCAATACCTATGTTATTTAATCTGTCTGTCTCTCAAGTTCTGAGAGGGAGAGAGTCTGAAGGTGAGATGGAAAACAATCTTTATAATCTACTTGAATTGAGATGAGATTACTTTAATGTACTCCCATTGAGCAAGAATCTATGAAAAACACTCACCACAGAATTTCAAAAATTTAATTTGGAATAAAGAAAAGATTAAATTTTTGTACACACTGTATTCACTATGTATTTCTTCATATGATTGTTCCTTAATTATTTTTTCATCATCGTTTAACGTCCACTTTCCATGCTAGCATGGGTTGGACGATTTGACTGAGAACTGGTGAAACCAGATGGCTACACCAGGCTCCAATCTGATTTGGCAAAGTTTCTACAGCTGGATGCCCTTCCTAATGCCAACCACTCAGAGAGTGTAGTGGGTGCTTTTACATGTCATCCGCACGAAAGCCAGTCAGGTGGTACTGGCAACGGCCGCGCTCAAAATGGTGTATTTTATGTGCCACCCACACAAGGGCCAGTCCAGGGGCACTGGCAACGATCGCGCTCGAAAGTCCTTTCTTTGTATTTATTCACATTATTGATACTTGTAATGCATTCTTCTTTTATTTTCATAATATCATAACTCATATAATACAACAATGATGATGATAATAACAACAATAATAATGATAACTTCACCTATGGTGGGTTATACCGTGGTGGAATTTACCTGATGGAATTTACCGTTCACCATGAAAATAGTTCCTAAATATCTCTGCTGCAGTTTTTTTCCAATCATTCAGAGATAAGAAAATAGACAGCAATCCTGGTTAACAAGTATGTAACATTTGTATGTATGCTATTCACCAATTAATAGATCCAAGTTAGTACATAAGCAGGGTTATGGTCAAATTCTACGTACGTAAGTTCATGTACTGTCTAATTTAATTGTATTTATACTGACTTGAACAGTTTTCTGTATACACGCTGACCAAATACTTCAGCAGAGTAAATTAAGTTTTTATAAATGATTATATCTCTTACCTAGAACATGGTTCTATTATTTTATCTTTATTTTTAGTTGTTATTATTTTGTTCTTCTGAAAGCAATGAGCTGGCAGATTTGTTAGCATGCTAGACAAAATGATTTGTGGTATTTTGCCCATCGCTGCATTGTGTTTAAATTCTGCTGAGGGTCAACTTTGCCTTTCATCCTTTCGGGGTAAATAAATTAAGTACCAGTGAAACACTGGGGTCGATATAATTGACTAGCCCAAGTTTAAGGCCTTGTGCCTCCAGCAGGAAGGATAATTTAGTTCTTCCAATGGGCGGTGAGATGGCAAAAATCATTAAGGATGTTTCTTCCAACACTTCATGCTCTGAGTTCAAATTCCGCCAAGATCAACTTTGCTTGTCAACCTTTCAGGGTTGATAATAATTTACCAGTCAAGTACTGAGGTCAATCCCATGACCAAACCAGAACAGTCTTCTCTCTTCCGCACAATTTTTCTCAGTACATTAGCACTTTGTCATACTTGTATATTGACACTGCACAATCAACAGAACACAGTATTTTCATTCCTCTCTAGTCTTTGCATTCCCTGTGTATTCACTACTTCTCACGACCATGTTTGTGTAGAAGCATTTAATACAATAGACCTTTCACTCAGAGAGAGAGAGAGAGAGAGAGAGACTTTTTGATGTTAACAGAGGTAATAGCCCTCTGAACAATATGCTTACTTTAACCAACCACTGTTATGCAACGAGAAGAATGTTGTGCCACCAGCACTGGAGAGGTTAGCTGCCAGCAACAAACTGATCCCTCTATACAGTATCAGTTTTTAAACCAGTGTTAAGGGAACTAAAAGCCTGACAGTATGAAGGAAGGGAAGGCTTATTCTATTTTATTTTCATCACAAATTAAATATTCAACTAATATTTTTGGAAAATAGATATTATATACCAAACCTTTTCATAGCCCTTTTCAATCAGTCTGTCTCCTAAAGTATTGCCAATTCCAGCCAACTGCTTAACAGATTTATCACCCATAGGCTCATCAACAAAATTTCGGAACTTCTGTGTAGTTGACATGATTTATACCTAAGAAAGAAAAGTGAGAAATGGTATGGAGAAATAGTTGAAAATATTGGTTTCAAGTTTTGGCAGAAGTAATTTTAGCAACGAAATGTTGCTAAACATCCTGCTTGGTAAACTAATGATTCTGACTACTTGCCACCTTAATCCTTGAAAATATTGTCCAATAAATATAAGCTTTCCATCATTGTTTTTTGTTTTTTTTTGCTTTCTTTTGTCATTACATTAAGGCCCGTTTGTTGATGTATGTGGGTAGCTTCATGCCAGAATGAATGCAAAGTAAAAAGAAAAAACAAAAACTAAATTATTACTTTCCAGCTGTTATATATATCTCTTTTACTTGTTTCAGTCATTTGACTGCAGCCATGCTGGACCACCACCTTTAGTCGAGCAAATCGACCCCAGGACTTATTCTTTGGAAGCCTTTTACTTATTCTATCGGTCTCTTTTGCCGAACCGCTAAGTTACAGGGACATAAACACACCACCATCAGTTGTCAAGCAATGTTGGGGGGACAAACACATACACACACAAACATATATATATATATATATATATATATATATACACATATATATACGACAGGCTTCTTTCAGTTTCCATCTACCAAATCCACTCACAAGGCTTTGGTCGGCCCGAGGCTATAGCAGAAGACACTTTCCCAAGGTGCCACGCAGTGGGACTGAACCCCACTTAAATGACATTTTTGATTGTATATTCAACTTGTGTTTATTATATAAATAACTCTGTTGGCCTTGTATCTATAATGTGTTGTATAATAAACATGTATCATCAATCAATGCCCATTGTCTGAACTTCCTCTTTCCTATTCTTATTCTAGCCATCACATACACACAAAGAGAAATGGTAGTTTCACTGCAACATTTAAATCTATTACACTATTTTTCTTTTGTTTCTTAGCTCCGGAGAGGCGTCTCGGAACATTCGGGATGTGAATGTTCCGAGGCCTCTCCCCACCTCACCCCCGTTCGCAAGCGCACGTTTTTTTCTTCATATTCGTTCGCAGCAAGTTGTTTTACACCTATTAGAATATTTTATTTTTCATTTCCCACCGGGTCAAACCCTTTAGTTTGACCCAGAAATGTTTTGACATTTTTGTCCGAATCATAATCTCCGTATTTTTCCGCATATTTTGAAAAAAACAAAAAATTCTGAAAAAAGTTTAATATGAAGGAAATGGGGGTGGGGGTGGTAATTTAGAAATGTCGATTTTGGCCAATTTTTTTTTGCAGATTCGTATTCCCCGTACCGAAAAGTGGGGTTTATGTCGAAAATAAAAAAATTTTTTTTTTAAAGAGCGTCTTGCCAAAAATTGATAAAAAATAAGCAATATCATGACAAATCAACTACTGTAATGTAAAATGCTAGATGTACATTAACCCCATGCCATATCACGGTTTATCGTTTAAGCTAACGTCGATTCCTCCGTGGTGTTGCTTTGCATCAATAAAAAATATATACAAATTATTAAAAAAATATAGAGTACAGTAGTTTCTACTAGGCGGATTTTCACCTATCGAGGGGTGTTATGGAATGTAAAACCCGCGATAGTCGAGGGATTACTGTACTCTGCTTAAATGACCGGTTAATAGTTATAACAGTGACAAATGTAAAACAGACTGCCCTATTCCTATACTTACTTTGTACCTAGCACCTTTGGTCAATATAAAGTTTGAGATCCGTGACTACATCTTTTTCGTTCATCTACTTAGTCTTTATTGACTAAGTTTACTCAGCTTACAGAATAGTTTTCATCCAGTATAAATATTTAGCTGGATGAAAATCACTAATTATTTTGGTTAGTGCCATGGCCTTTGCATGTCTTTATGTATAGAAAAATACAAGAACTGTTTATTGATTTCGAAAAACAAAGACAAACAATGAATAAAAACACTAAAACACAACTCTTGCGTCATTTTCCAAACATGAATGAAAACACGAGATTTCTGCAAAAGTGAAAGAAAAAGGCAAAAACTTGAAAGGTTACACTGAAGATTTTAGCCACCAAACTATAATTTAGCCATTATTTATAACAATGATGTTATTATTGCTGTTCAGCCCACAGATCCCTGAATGAAGAAACCTAATGATCAAAAGTGTTTAGGTACCATAACCATTCCGTTATTACTCCCCTCCCCGTCAGATATTGCGTATTTAGGACTACGTCATACAGTTTTTGAAGGCACTTCTGGACAATAAGAATATATATAAATATATCATCTAGGTTTCACTACGGAAAACAAAGTTACAGTAGATGGTTGTGACGGTTACAATAATTCTAAGACTGAATTACCGTATTTTATTAGGTAAAAACTTAATGAATTAAAAAAGAAAGTCGCGAATGCTTAGTATATATAAATAGCGCGTAAAACGTTGAATGTAATCAGAATAGCTTTTCTATAGTTACTGTAAACTCTGGTAAATAACTTACAGTTGCGATTAGAGAAGGTATAAAGTGGGATACATTGGTGTTATTCAATAATAAAATAACTTATTTATCGCAAGAATTCGTTTTAAATCAAAGCTGTAAGACTTACCGCCAAATTTCTTTCTCGTACAAAAACTAGTTGTTTCAAGGGAAGATAACTTGCGAATACTTAAATACTTGGAACTCTCGCTTGGAAAAAGGCTTTTTGTTTGAGAGTCCTAATTGAGCAGAAGACGTCTATAAATACTTGAAAGTGACTGAGACACATATGAATTCATATGTGTCTCAGTCACGAAACAATTATTTATCGCGTCATATTCACTTAGTTATTTCCGCATTTAGTCGAACAAAACAAACTTCTCTATATATTTATGGGGGGCTTTAAATATATAGAGAAGTTTGTTTTGTTCGACTAAATGCGGAAATAACTAAGTGAATATGACGCGATAAATAATTGTTTCGTGACTGAGACACATATGAATTATGTCTCATCTATGTAATAGTATATCTCCTACACAAGATAGCATTAAGACTGAATGCCTAAATCAATATGAAAGAAATATAAATGCTTTGAATTGGTTTTTTTCAAACAAAATAGGGATGGCGAAGTGTACCGGAGTAGATTCAGTGGCTTTCATTTTTTGTTCAGAGAAGCAGACACTGTCAATGTGAGATTAGGAAGAAAGAACAAAAACAAAGCAAAATGAAGATAATATATTGTGTTAGCGACATAACATTTGCCCATCATCAACAAGTGATTTTGTAGGTGCGGTCTAGAATGTCTACATGTGTAGTAGTAAGCATGTTCTAGATATCTAAAGCTGTAAGGGTACACTTGAACTTTGTAGGGGATGAGCAACAGGTCATAGCTAAATATTTGCTGTCTCCGAAGCTGAAACTTAGGTCTATTGAAATTTTGTAAGTGTGTATCCAAGAAAAGGATAACATGTTTTACTGATTTCATCCATCTAAAAAATGTAAACAAATATTTACGCGCGCGCACCCATTCATACACTCGCATGCATATGTTTATACATGCATAGATGTATATAAATAGGTATGCGTATGTATGAGTATATGGACAATTCCACGCAAAAGGAGACAAAACTAAAAAATTATAATAAAACTGTGCTCCCATGATTTGTCTATTATTACGTTACCCGTAAGCCAATTGAATTTTAAAATGTTTTTTAAAATTTCTGTGGGACTATTATCATGTGACTACGGCAGCCATCTTGGATCTAGTCGAACTTATGACAATTTGACTGCCAGTATAAAGGGGAGGAATCCAGTTCCATCCTAGAGAAAAATAAGCTTACCGTCTTGCAAAGATGTATTTTACGGAAGAACTAGATTAAACCTATAGTTTGGCAGTGTTATTTTTTTGGAAGATCATCTTGCTTGTCAGCGAAAACAGAATTTGCTGTGGCCATTAGAATTTGTTGCGTCAGTTACGTTTTGGCATTATAAGTTTAGTCTTCAAAATCCTGACAAATAATTTCTTTAAAACAATGCAACCATTATGACATGCAGTAAGTGGGGGATTTTATTCTTATACACAATACTTTTCTTGAATATTAATGAGTATCTTGTAACAGTGAAACACAACTGATGCAGCAATAGGTATGTTGCATCAGTTACATAAGTGTTTTGTGAGGTTGCACCTATATTTTAGCACCGGGTAAAAAAAACGTATGAAGCAACTACTTTTTATTGTTGCATTAAATACAAGATACTCCTAGTTTATTTCATTATCACATTCCAGCATTTGGTATTGCTGGTTAGTGACAGACCACATGAAATCTTAACCATGCTGACATGCTGTGTCAGTTACATTGGTTGTATAGATTTTAAGTATGGCAAGATGAAAGCCCCTGCAAGCACCATATTTCAACAAATGTTTGCTTTTTTATATCTGACTATAATTAATAATTTTGAAGCTTGATAAGGACAGTTTTCAATGTAACTGACATAACATTTCTAACATTTGTAGGTCTGGGAAAATAATGTTACATGTTCATGCTCCACATATGATATTGTTCCCATGCACTCTCAGTAAGGGGGCCAGTGAAAATTGTCAGTATTTTCACATTAGTGTGTACACAGAGTACACAGACTCCCGTCCTTGAAAAATGCTGATTTTTTTCAGACTTAAGTGTTAAATTATATTGTTTGGCGACTTATTGAAACCCTAAAACTCATTCCTGTGATGTTTAAACGGTTTCTTATGTAAATATTACTTTACCTACTAAGCAGACCTAGGGTCATTTACTTTAACCTGACGCCACCAGCCAAATATAAATATAGCTTTAGGGTCAGCTAAGAAACATCTTTTGGAAAGCAAAAATATCGACTTTTTTAATTTTGTTTTGTATTTGGAAAAAAATTACATTGGTTCTTGGTCGCTTCCCCCAAAAGAGTACTTTGTATACTAATGTGAAAATTAATGAAATAAATGATTGGCCCCTAAGAACACCTGCTTATAATATGCATACAAATTCAGGACTCTATATCCTAATGGTATGTGTGATGTACCTTCAAGTTATGCTTAAAAAAGCCAGGAAATGTTTTCTGTCTCTTGGAATCAAGTATTATGAACTCCAAACCATGAATAACTTAGCCCCTAAGAACAGCTGCAAATATAATTTACATATCCAATTTCACCAAAAACACCAAAATTTGAACAACTTCATAGTACAGAAAAACTGACAAGCACACTAAATGTTTTAGGGAAAGGATTACAAAATTCATCCTTATACATGTACCTTCTAAAGGCCAGTAACCTGAAATACTTTAGTTGAGTAGAGTACAGGTATGGTTATAAAAGATACATGTACAAGGACTAAGTATTCTGTTTACCTCTTTTTCCTGAGCATTAATTTGTACTAATTTCTCACACTTTAGATTCTAAAATGTCACCAAAATCGGACAGGGAGCGCATGAAAAAATACAGACAGAGAATGGATGAAGAAAAACAACTTGAAGTTAGAAAGAAAAATGCTGAACAGCAAAAAAAGTCAAGGGCGAAATGGAGTTCTGGACGGAAGGAAAAAGAAGCAGAGAAAAGCAAACTTAGAATGAGAGCCAGCAGAAAAAGAGCTAAACAAATACAGGGAGTGCTGTCAGATATGCCAAATAACAGTGACACTGAAGAGGCATTTCGCAATAAACGATCACTGTCCAGGGCTGTGCACCATGTACAGAAATTGCTGCCTAAATCTCCCAAAAAGAAAACAGCTGTTGTTAAAGTGATTAGAACAAAGTCATGTGGACTTCATGCATGCCAGTGGACCCAATACTACTTTTAATTGGCCTACCACAATAGACAGATGCAGCATACTGCTTGAAGATGTACTTGGCAAACTAGGAGCAGACTTTTGTCTTGTGCCTGCTGGGACTAGAAACTACCACATCAGCCCAGACACTGTCCATTCTATCAACAAAACTTTCAGCTGTTACATTGCATTAAAACATTAAGCTTAACATCCAATGCATGTGCAGCACACATTTTGAATACATGGTGTGTGTTTTTACCTTTTGGTCAATTCCTTGTGTTCCTGATTGATTAAAATAATGTGGAATACTAATTGGTTTCAGTATTACATCAGTTATACATTTCCAGGTGGACATGTTGCATCAGCTACATATACCTGTTGTGTCAGTTACATTTTACCAAAGGCATTACAACATGTATTAAACAATAGTGTTGGATATGAAAGCATGTATGACATCCATACCACATCAGGTTTCTTTTGATATAAAAATTGTTTGCACATGTAAATTTTCTGCACAGGGTTTATAGCATAAGTACCACCAAGTAAGGCGTCATGTCTTTTTCCGTTGTGAAAAAATCCCAAATTTTATTTAATTTGCTTTATAGGAAGGACTGTTTTAATGAAGTTGTGTCTTGCCCCTACCTTCGAAACAGGGGACAACTAATGAAGGGAATGTTCTTTATGTTGCCTGTTCCGTTTCTCTGTTTGTTTCTTTCGTTGTTAAAAAAAAAGTTCGTTTTCTATGTTTTTGTTTTTTATGTTCTTGTTTCTCATTTTGTTGGTCTCTGGTAGATGAACAGGGGTGCAAATTACTTAAGCCAAGTAAAATGTGTGAGGCCTTTCAACAGCATTTTGCCTGACTGTGCGGGATGAGTGGTGAGCGAGAACGCAGGGTGGACTTCAGTGCCTGCCTGCACAGCCTACCACGACTCTCGACAAGAGAGGAGAGTGCTGCGAAGGTGCCATCACGGCGGTAGAAGTGCGGGACGTGATGGCAGAATGTTTGAGGGACAAATCGCCGGGTCTGGATGGTCTACCCTACGTGGGTTCTGAACGAGCATCAGTATCACTGGAACTATATGTCACTATAGTTATAGCATAGGATTCCATTAAATAAAAATACAAATTTAAAAAAGCTGCATTGTTGTCTCCAATACAAATTTAAGATCAATTTTGTAATTAAGATCTAAATATTCTAGTCGTGTATTTCCGGAAGGGAAATAACTCCTATGATAATCTCAAAGAGTTGTTGCCTGATGTTTGTGACTGTCTAACCGAATTTGAACCGACGAAGGAGTCCAGATCTACGATAAATCACAACCGACCATCTTAAATATGAAATGAAAGATATATCTAATCAAATATTCTAGTAAAAGGTAAATTATATCTCACTCCTTTACTATCTCGAATATCTTGTGCCCCACAGTAACAATGAATAATATTCCCACCACACAAAAATAATAAAGCTTTACTACAATAAGCTGTCATTATTGATGGCACATGGTCAGCTAGTATATTATAGATAATGAAATCTTTCACATCATATAAGAAAACTGTTTGGCATGTGTCTTGGCACCTATTTTTTATGTGCTAGCTCCCTCTGACTTTAGAACCTGACCATGCTTTTAATTTCAGCACCAGGTGCACATGCATGCTCTTCATCTATTCTCAAAGTGGCCCCCTCCCGGTGGGCACTGGTGCCTAAGGGAGCGGTAGAGAAAAAGGAGGCATTGGCAGTCAATTGGGGGATGCTATTGTATACAAAGTTATATAATATTATATTAAATATCAAATGATTTGTAGTATATATAAATTAGTAATATATAAAATATTTATTTATACCTAAAAATAGGGGTGGGGGTGCTGAGGGTATTATGTGGCCATGAGGGGGGGGGGGCAGTGGCCCCAAAAGTTTGAGAACTTCTGATCTATATTATGTTGCAACATTGATTTTTGGAGATGCAACATTATGTTTGCATGCTAGATCTGTTTTGTTTGGTTGTTGGGTTAATTTTGTCATTTCTGGAATTGCTGGAATCATCTAACCCAGTCAGGCGGTACTGGCAATGGCCACGCTCAAATGGTATTTTTTACATGCCACCTGCACAGGAGCCAGTAAGGCAACACTGGTAACGATCACGCTCTTTATGTGCCACTGGCACGGAAGCCAGTCAGCTGCTCTGGCAACGATCACGTTCGGATGGTGCTCTTAGTGCTCCGCTGGTATGGGTGCCAGTCATCTAATTTGATTAGATGTAGTTGGGAAGCAAGCTTCTTACCACACAACCAAATACTACATATCTTTGCTTCTCAACCACATGGTTCTGGGTTTAGTTCCACTGTGTGGCACCTTGGACAATTTTCTACAAGTATAGTCTTGGGCCAACCAAAGCCTTGTGAGTGCATTGAGTAGATGGAAACTGCAAAAAGCCTGTCATGAGCATGTGTGTGTGTGTATTTGTTCCCCACCACTGCTTGACAACTTGGTGTTTGTTTGCGTCCCCAATACTTGGCTGTTCAGCAAAAGAGAGATCAATAGAACAAGTTGTTGTTGTTGGCACTTTGTCGCTTGTGACAACGAGGGTTCCAGTTGATCCGATCAACGGAACAATCTGCTCATGAAATTAACGTGCAAGTGGCTGAGCACTCCACAGACACGTGTACCCTTAACGTAGTTCTCGGGGGATATTCAGTGTGACACAGTGTGACAAGGCTGACCCCTTTGAATTACAGACACAACAGAAACAGGAAGTAAGAGTGGGAGAAAGTTGTGGTGAAAGAGTACAGCAGGGTTCGCCACCATCCCCTGCCGGAGCCTCGTGGAGCTTTAGGTGTTTCCGCTCAATAAACACTCACAATGCTCGGTCTGGGAATCGAAACCGAGATCCTATGACCGCGAGTCCGCTGCCCTAACCACTGGGCCATTGCATCTCCACTATCAATAGAACAAGTACCAGGATGAAAACAACAGCAACAACAACAAAAAGTCTTGGAGTCAATTTGTTCAACTAAAATTCTTCAAATTTGTGCCCCAGCATGGCCACAGTCTAATGACTGAAACAAATAAAAAGATAAAAGATAAATCTGTTTAGTCAAGCTAACCTGGGACTAACCAAAAAAAAGAACAATCCTGTCAAGGGTTTTATTTCTTGGTGTAAAGAGCAGGCAATATTTTATATTTGTATAGTTCTAGACAAATTGCCCAAGGTGCCACACAGTGGGACTGAACCAGGAAGTATGTAGTTGGAAAGCAAACTTTTTCCCACACAGCTACACAGGCAACATCTTATATTTTTTTAGTCAGGTGAGAAGAATCTAGAGGTGTAGCTAGAGTATGTTTCACCTGGGTAGCTCTTGAGTTTGAAGTCCATCTCCGACCCCTGGGCACCCACAGGCTATACAAGCTTACAAAGCGGATGCAAAAAGTGCTATCCCCCCACCCCACACACAATAAAAGCTTTGTCTGGGGTGGACCCTCCATGTGACACTCTGTCCTGTTAAGCTACTGGAAAGATCATGTCTGAGATTCTTTTACAAGGCTTCTGAGATTGGTGGGAACAGCACTGGATTAACCATAAACCAAACTAAGCACCTGATTTGAGCATCAAGGGAAGTAGTCTCCTTTTGAAGCCACATTCTTTTATCCAGCTTCATTTTCATTAATGGAAGCTTTCTTGGAACTCCTTTTTTGGGATAGAAAGCAACTGCCTTACCATATACTCTTGGATTTCCTTGATGTCTTGAAATCTTTCAAGTGGAATTTGATTTTTGCCTTGGTTTTGGGGTCATAACCATGGACTCCTAAGTCATCTGTTTTGACCATTTTCAAAAAGTTTTTGTCTTCCTGGACACAAAATGAAGGATATCTTGTGCAGCTGAAACTCAATTTTCTTTTTGAGATGACCACACTTTACACACTTTACTTCCAAGTGCTGCTATAACCAATGGAAGTGAGTGAAAATGTTATAACTTAGTGTGTAGGTGCGACAGAGTTCAAGGGTCAATCTGTGCCAAGTGGCTTCACTCTGTGTACTTTAGCTCCATTACCATAGCAACAGTCTTAATACTTTTTGATTGGATCTCGTATATACATACATACATACACACACACACACGTACATACATACATACATACATACAAACATACACACATACATACAAACATACATACATACATATATATGGAACAAAGAGACAATGTGAAATTTTGCATTAAACTTTGGGATCTTTGCTACAGAGACATTGAGCATGCTCTGCTAAGCTTATGGTGATGAGGCAATGGGTCGGAATGTTTCGATTGGCACAGGCACTTTAAAAGTGGAAGAACATTCCTGGAAGACAATGAGCATTCAGAATATTTTATTCTTTACAAACAATACACAATACTCTCCTATATATATATATATTATTATTTATATGTTCATATATATATATGTATATATATATATATATATATATATATATATATATATATATATATATACTCTCTGAGTGGTTGGCGTTAGGAAGGGCATCCAGCTGTAGAAACTCTGCCAGATCAGATTGGAGCCTGGTGTAACCATCCGGTTTCACCAGTCCTCAATCAAATCATCCGACCCATGCTAGCATGGAAAGCGGACGTTAAACGATGATGATGATGATATATATATATATATATATATATATATATATATATACATGCATACATACTTACACATATATATGTCTTTGCATCTGCAGGCTTAACTTCAATTAAATCAAAGATTTTGAAACATAAAATGAGATAGTCTGTCCACATTGTTCAAATGGCAGATGAACATACAACCAAACAACTGTTTTATGGTGAGCTTGCAGAGCGGAAACGCAATTTGTGTAAACCTTAAAAGAGGTTTAAGGATGGCATAAGGACAACCATGAAGTCACTTGGAATGGATCCAAAGGCCATAGGACTGCTTGCTTCAGATTAAGCTGGATGGTGAACAAAAGTGTGCAGTGGAGTGAAGGCATTTGAGGAGGCCAGAATAACACATGCAAGACTCAAGTGAGGTGTTAAGAAGAATGTTGCGATTGAGAAGGTGAATCTCAGTGACCTTTTTGTGCGCACAGTTTGTGACAGACCATGCCTTCCTTTTGCTGGGCTCAAATCTCATTTGAGGACCCATGAAAAACGAACCCCCACCAACTACTCTACCTATATATTTGTGCACACCTTTCAATGCTGCATATGCCATAAGGTCTGCAATTCTAATGGAGGTCTCAAAAGACATTTTAAGATCCACAAAGGTCAGAACTTAACTGCAGGTCTTGGTGGTCCAAATCAGATGTGCAATCTATGTGGGTGTCTTTTCAGAACATTGTCTGGTTTAAAAATCCACATCTGAACCATGATGGTTCTAAAGTGTAGGTACAGGAGGTGATCAGACTCTGCATAAGGAGTAGGTAACCACCATATATATGTGTACACACAAACACACACACACACACACACATGTATGTGTGTGTATACATGTATGTAATATATACACATATATATATTAAAGCAGTGAGCCGGCAGAAACGTTAGCACGCCAGGCAAAATGCTTAGCGGTATTTTGTCTGTCTTTATGTTCTGAGTTCAAATTCTGCCAAGGTCAACTTTGTCTTTCATCCTTTCGAAGTTGATAAATTTCAGGGCCAACTGGCCCCCTCCCACAAAATTTCGGACTTTGTGCCTAAAGTAGAAAAGATATACGTATATATATATATATATATATATATATATATATATATATATATATATATATATATATGTGTATATATGTATGTATGTTTGTATATAAATGTATATATATATATATATATATATATATATATATACATACACACTAATGAGTTTGTCCCATTCCCACTTTTAATTTAGCAGATATATATAAAAAAATAATATATATGGTTTAACTTTAAACATATCCTGATGTATAATTTTCAGGTTCAGAGAATGATTAGTGTGTATTAAAGCGTAAGGCTTTGAATGTTATAAATTATAGGGATTTTGAGATGTTTATGATATGCAGTGTTAGCAAGAGATATTAATCTGTAAAGCCTGCAGTCATAATTATAAAAAAGAACAAAAAAGAGATTCTTTTCATGATGGCTGATGCTTTGTATAATGCGTGGGAGGGTAATGCATATGTTTATGTATGCAGATACATGTATTCATATTGTGTGTGCATGTGTGTGTGTGAAAGAAGAGATAGATAGATAGATGGATAGAGAGAGAGGTGTGAGAAAGAGGAAGGGAGTGTGCCAATGTTATGAAAGAAAGGTTATAAAGAAAATTAAAGGAAATTAATTTATTAAGATATTCAATGCACAAAAAATAAACCAAAAAAAAAAGGAAATGGAACTTGCACTATTAACACTTCGTAATTACTGGCATATTTTTAAAAATATATAATTCTTGATATTATGTAACAATGTGAAAATTTAGTGCATTGTTTTCAAACAAACTGATCTATATATTAAATATATATTGACCTGTGTCAGTCATGCAACAAAAAAGTTTGTCTTCATTGAATTAAATCTACGAAAACAGTTTATTTTAAGTTTCAAATGCCTTTGGAAAGGGCATGAACAATGCAAATTCCCAATTTCTCTCACAAAAAAAAAAAAAAAAAAATAACAAGAACAAAAAAATGAAATAAATGGTATTTTGTACGTGCTTTGTCAAAAGAAAGGAATATTAATAGAATATACTCAAACTGATCTTTATCGAATCTCATACAGTAAATAATTTAATTCAATAAGATTTTTTTTTATATGTGAAATAATTCTGTAGAAACAGCTGATATATGTGAATAGATAGATTTTTCTGGACAATTGTTTTCATTTTGGGGAATTACTAGAAAGAGATATCATTTGATTGCTATCGGTATAAGTGTGGGAGTTTCTGCTTGCTTATTGGTCTTAGGTACGTTAATAAATCTTCATAAACATTCATACATTTTCATGTCATTAGCTGCTAAATTTTCTAACAAGATAAAAACTAAAAAACAAAAAAAAAAAATAGAAGGAAGCTATTTTCCCTCATTTGCACAAATGAGCTGTAAAAAAAATAATAAAATTAAAAAAAACTCCCCTAAACCCTAAACATTCAAAATTACTCAATAACACACTAAAAGCAGAGCTGTGGTACTTTTGACATTTCTGTATTATGAAACATGTGATAACAGCAATTTATTTTCAATCACTCATGTAATCAATTGGTATGAAAAGCATTATATTGATCACCAAAAATAACAATAGCTAATATTGAACTTACAAGTGCATAGACCAATATTTCCAATTTTTATTGTTTCTAGTTTAATAAAGAAGTGTTTTTTTTTTTTAAAGTATTTTCAATTTGTTGATTTCACGTCATATTCGTCTCACCATTGCCGTTATTAATCTCCTTCTGCTAATGCTGCTTGCTATGGTTGCTATTACTACTACTGCAGCTACTGCCGTTGCTGCTGCTGCTGCTGCTGCTGCTGCTGCAAGGTGGTGATGTTGTTACTAACGATGACGACAATGATGGCTGATATTGATTGAATGTAATGCTGACCTATTTCATAAAGGTTTTTTCTAATAAGGAGAATGAAATATTCTAAGAAAGGAATAAAAGAGGGCAATGTTCTGAAGCATTGTTGAAACAAAAAAAAAAATGGAAATGGAAAATGAAAAAAAAAAAGAAGAAAAAGGAAATAAACAAAGAAGAAAGAAGGAAAAGAAAAAAACACAGCAAGAAGGAAAAGGAAAACAACAACAAAGAAAAAATAATAACAGAAAAACTCAAAGCTAATATTTGAGGAGGAAAGGAAAATTTTGACTAATGCAATAACAATAATAATAATAATAATAATAAGAAGAAGAAGAATAATAATGATTTAATTTATTTGCCACCAGGCCAAGGATGGGTGGGGGGACAATGCAAAACAGACATAAAGTGTTGGGGTTTACATATGAAATGATAAAATAAATAAAGAAAGAAAGAAAGAAAGAGAAAGTATACACGGCATGCAATGAAAAGGAAAGAAAATGATAGTGATGTAGTCCTCCTGATACCAGATGACCTCTAGGGATAACTGAGAAACCTCCCTGTCCAAGATCTCCCTGAACACCATGGACAAGTGCCCTCTCCGATTTCCTTTCTCCGACGCATAGCTCTAATAATAATAATAATTATAATAATAATAATAATATTAATAATGAAAGATGGCTAAGTAACAATAAAGGATTTCCATAAAAGATTGGAAAGAATGAAAAAAAAAATAAACAAAGTAAAGGAAATCTCAGAATATGTAGGATAAAATTATTGGAGACAAGGATTAAGAGTGTAAGAGAAAATTAATCAAGGCAGAAAAGAATTCATTCATTGATTATTAAATTATGCCAGATCTACATAATTGCTCCCCCAAATTCATCATAATGGTAGAAATTATTTCATCAGACTAAATTTTTCGAAAACATAGTTTATATAAATACATACATACATACATGTACACACACATATACACACACACACACGCACACACACATATTTATATATATACACACACACATAAACATACATACACACACACAAACACACACACACATATATACACATACACACACATGCACACCTACATACATATATGTATGTATATACATATATATATTTAAACAGTAACACCAAGAGCAAGAATATTTTTGAACAAAACAATTGTTTAACTTACAAACACATTTTCCCATAGCTTGTATATATATATATATATATATATATATATATATATATACACAAACACACACACATACATATATACTACATATATACATACACACACATATATACATACATGCATGTATATATACACATGCATACATAATATATTTGTGCACACAGACATTATATCTATTCATCTCTCTATCTATCTATCTACCTACCTATGTATCTCCCTATTTCTTTTTCTCATTCATTCTGTCTTTCTCTCCGTCTCTCACTTTCTCTCTCCTCTCTCATCCTCTCTGTGTTTTTCTCTCTAACTCCACATCTATCTATCTATCTATCTGTATATGTGTGTGTGTATGTGTGTTTGTGTTTGTGTGTGTGTGTGTGTGTATAAATATATATTCGGAGATGTATTCTTCACACTTTTTCTCTTCTTTGTAACAAAGTTAGCTTTTCCTCTTCATCCTCCATTCTATGAGCAGTCAATATCTGTCTCTTCATCTTCATCATCACTACTATCAAACTATTCCTACTGCAGCAGTGGCAGAAACAGCAGCAACAGCAGCAGCAACAACAGCAGCATCTGCTGCAAAGGGAAGCTGTCAAACATATTTAATACTTACACAGACTTCGGATAGTGCTTTCAGCACATATGTGCACTACACACGCGAGCTAATACATGTGTACATGCACACACACACACACACACACAAACACACACACATACACACATAAGCATACTAAGACACACATACACACACAGGTGTGCACACAGATGCACTTTCTCGCAATCGCATAAACACCTCAGATAACAAGAAAACAGCAGCAGTCGATTCGCCATCAGCAGCAGCAGCAACGGCGGCGGCGGCAGCAAAACAGCAGCAACAGTGGTAGCG